>NW_017028630.1:0-213 GCF_001483705.2 Eufriesea mexicana | reverse complement strand
GAGTTAGTCCCCGGTCGGCTATGTTACATTTGAATGTGTTAGGTTCTCATGGCTTTGACTTTTTCTGCTGTACACTGAGATTCTATGGATTTCTGCTATCTATTCTTCTCTAGCACGTCCCGCTTGGCTCTGTGGAGGCTAGCAGAAGTCGTCGCTTCGCGTAACTTTGAGTTACCTTTCGTTTGGTTACGTTAAGGTTGGTTATGTTAGGAG
>NW_017028629.1:0-213 GCF_001483705.2 Eufriesea mexicana | reverse complement strand
CAATCTTATCCAAACCAAAACTCGCCAAACGTAACGTACCAAAACATTACGTGCTACGACCACCATTTTTGGCATCCCGAAAGTCGAACAGAGTATACCAGAGCAATGTAGGGCGCAGGGATTCACCGAATACCAGTGTATAGCATAAATGTAAATGCTATTCTATCCCAGCCATACCAAACGCAACATAACCCTGGCTATAGTGTCGAGACC
>NW_017028628.1:0-213 GCF_001483705.2 Eufriesea mexicana | reverse complement strand
TACGTCCATACATACAACCATACATTCATTCATACATGCATCCATACATTCATACTTAGATGCATCCACACATGCATCCATACATACATCCATAAAAACAATCATACTTACATCCATGCAAGCATCCGTACATACAACCACACATACATCCATGCGTACATCCATACATACATCCATCCATTCATTCATCCATCCATCCATACAAACATACAT
>NW_017028627.1:0-213 GCF_001483705.2 Eufriesea mexicana | reverse complement strand
GTGAGCTAACCTTCTTGGTTGAATATGGACGAAAGATTCTGTTGGCCTGCTATAGCCATTGCATTTCTGTAGTATCTGGATGGAAAATTCGATTTTATTGTCATTTTCGCCGAATATCGTGGTGAGCGTACTTTCTTGCACAAGTAAGGCGGAAGAACTCTATTGGCGTGCTATAGCCATTGCAATTCTATAGAATCTGTCTGGAAAAATCAA
>NW_017028626.1:0-213 GCF_001483705.2 Eufriesea mexicana | reverse complement strand
TGTTGGTGGATGCAATAGGTACCGTACTGTCAATTGTAAATATCTGTAGAAATAACCGTACCATACGTTGACTATTCTGGATCTGCTCTTAAACTTAAATTATCAGTAAACTAACAATTCCAATGGATAAAGTATTCTGATGATTGCTGTACTCCGTACTGTTTCGTAAGTGGTTAATTTCTCCAGGGGTAATGGATCAGTCCCTTGATATTC
>NW_017028625.1:0-213 GCF_001483705.2 Eufriesea mexicana | reverse complement strand
TTGAATTTTCGAGGCAGTTTCTATAGCATTGTAATGGCTACAGCACGCCATTGGAATCTTTCCCCCTTATTTACGCAAGAAGGATAGCACACTACGATATTAGTCGAAATTGTTAATGAAATTGAATTTTCGACCCAGAAACTATAGAACTGCAATGCCTATAGCTGGCCAAAATAATCTTTCCTCCGTATTTATGCAAGAAAGTTACCTCAC
>NW_017028624.1:0-213 GCF_001483705.2 Eufriesea mexicana | reverse complement strand
GTATATCACGAAGGTCAAAGATATCCTAACCTAACCCGAACAAACGTAACCTAAGCAAACGTAGCCTAGCACAACCTAACGAGCCGCGGGCACTATTTCTGGTATTGACAGAATACTAGATCACAGTAGAGCGCAGAAATCCACCGCAACACAGAGTACAGCACAAGCGTCAGAGACATCCTGTCCAAACATAACCAAACCTTGCCTAAACAA
>NW_017028623.1:0-213 GCF_001483705.2 Eufriesea mexicana | reverse complement strand
GTATTGTGTCGTTACATGTGAATTTAATGAGGGTGCGTGGAACAGATTTCGTCACTATAACAGCGTTATGGAATTTATATCATCGTTGAAAAGATTGATCCAACGGCTACAGTGCTAAATCCATGAATGTATCAAGTACCGTACTGTCAGTTGGAAATATCTCAAGCCATTAATGTAATATACATTGATTTTTACAGAATTCCTTTGGAACAT
>NW_017028622.1:0-213 GCF_001483705.2 Eufriesea mexicana | reverse complement strand
GTATCCTGACCAAACAATGCCTAACCTAACCAAACCAAACGTAGCCGAGGTCAATGTAACGTGCCGATACCACTATTGCTGGCCATCTCAGAGCCCAGCTGAACATACTAGAGCAAAGTAGAGTGCAGAAATCCAGCGAATAGCGGTGAAGAGCAAAAGGGTCGAAGCTGTCCTGTCCTAACCTGACCAAACGTGACATAAGCAAACGTAACG
>NW_017028621.1:0-213 GCF_001483705.2 Eufriesea mexicana | reverse complement strand
CGACAATAGGATATTTCTTCCTTATATATGCAAGAGAGTCAGGTGAACACGATATTAGTCGAATATGACAATAAAAAAGTATTTTCCACCTAGATTCTATAGCATTGCAAAAGCTATATCACGCCACTAGAATCATTCCTCCTTATTTAAGCAAGAAAGTTAGCCCACCACGATATCAGTCGCAAATGTCAATAAAATTGAATTTTCCAACCT
>NW_017028620.1:0-213 GCF_001483705.2 Eufriesea mexicana | reverse complement strand
ATCTGACCTGGTCTGACCTGACTTGTCCTGACTTTAAACGGCCTTACCTGACCTGACCTGTCCAGAATGACACGACCTGGCCTCACCTTGCCTGACCTGACCTGACCTGACCTGACCTGTCCTGACTTGACTTGACCTGACCTGACATGGCATGACCTAACAAGACATGACCTTGCCTGACCTGGCCTGAACTGAACTGACCTGAACTGACAT
>NW_017028619.1:0-213 GCF_001483705.2 Eufriesea mexicana | reverse complement strand
TTTGCATTGGTATGGTGACGAAGCAAACACAACGTGGCGTGTTGTGTATTTATGTATTTATAGAGATACGATGATTAAAAAACGATAATGATTCGAGGATATTAAAAACGGAAACAGTCAAACAAAGTCTCGTCATAATAATCTCATTATAACTCTAATGGAATAAACCCATGTTCACAGAAGTACACATCTTTTTAAAATTTTATTAAAAAT
>NW_017028618.1:0-213 GCF_001483705.2 Eufriesea mexicana | reverse complement strand
AGATTGCACTAGAGCACAATAGTTCGCAGAAACCCTCAGCATTGCAGTGAAGAGCGCAAAAGTTGAAGATATCCTATCACGACTTGATCTAACCTAACCTAGCCAAACGAAACGTAACTCAAAGGTGCTTGCCGCGACCACAGCAGCCGAACAACACAGAGCCAAGCAGAGTAAAGTAGAGCACAGTAGATCACAGGAACACGCCGGAAAATA
>NW_017028617.1:0-213 GCF_001483705.2 Eufriesea mexicana | reverse complement strand
CGAAAATGTCAATAAAATAGAATATTCTAGACAGATTCTGTAGCACTGCAATCGCTATAGCACTCCAAGAGAATGTTTCCGCCTTGTGTATCGAAGAAAGATAGCTCACCACGGTATTAGCCGAAAATGTCAAAAAAATTGAATTTTCGTGCCAGATTCTACTGCATTGCTATGGCTATTGCACGCCAATAGTAGCGTTTCACCTTATTTATG
>NW_017028616.1:0-213 GCF_001483705.2 Eufriesea mexicana | reverse complement strand
CACATAAGTCGAAGTCATGCTAGCCCAACCTGACGTAACCTAACATAACCTAACGTAGTATAATTCAACATAACGCGCCTAGACCAAAGTTGCTGGCCTCCGCAGAGCCAAACAAAATATAGTACAGAACAGTAGTGCTCACAAATAGGCCGCATTCAACTAAACGGTACAGAGGTCAATGATATCCTGGCCAAACCTAACCTAACTTTACCT
>NW_017028615.1:0-213 GCF_001483705.2 Eufriesea mexicana | reverse complement strand
CAATATCGAGGTTAACGATTATCGCTAATTTATGGCATTATTTTATTGAACGTTCATGTATTTCGTTTTTATATAGGATAATATGCCTTTTTCTTATCAACCGAGAGTACACATAACCTAAAAGGAGAGGCCATTTTGAAGCGTCGATTGCAGCGCCATCTCCGCGTGGATTTTAATATTTTTATTTCAATTATCTCAGTGTCTAGGAAGATT
>NW_017028614.1:0-213 GCF_001483705.2 Eufriesea mexicana | reverse complement strand
GGAATAACACTTTGCCTTCCCTTCCCTTTGTTTCTAACATTTTGCTTCCAGATTCCAGAATAACAAAAATACCTAAGCAGCCTTCCCACTTTTGAAAAAGAAGATCTCGTTGATTCGTGCCATTTTATTCGGCCACTTTTAACATAAAGAAGTAAAATTTGTAGAAAGAAATGTAAACTGTAGTTAATATTTTTCTATATTATTAAGGACTGG
>NW_017028613.1:0-213 GCF_001483705.2 Eufriesea mexicana | reverse complement strand
ATCCACCTAATAATAGACTATAGCACTAATGTCATAGCTATCCCCTCCTAACTTAACCAATTACGATATAACCAAACATAACTTAAGCCAAACTAACGTGCCGCAAACACCATTGCTGGCGACACCAGAGCCAAGCGAAACACATTAGTAGAAAGTAGGACGCAGAAATCCAGTTAATCGCTGTGTATATCAGAAAAGACATAGCTACCGTAT
>NW_017028612.1:0-213 GCF_001483705.2 Eufriesea mexicana | reverse complement strand
ACGTTTTACTCTACTTCTGCCATGATGTTAGAATGGTTGGACTGGTGGGAATTCGGTCCTACAGGTTTCTCAGATGACTTCTTTCGTGCAACGCAGAGTACCTTCCTTAGAAGAGAATGAAGATAATTATAAAATACAGATAGTTATGTTTTTCTACCCATAATCCCAATAGTCGCAAACGCGAACACCTTCCGGTTGTCTGGCGGAAAAATT
>NW_017028611.1:0-213 GCF_001483705.2 Eufriesea mexicana | reverse complement strand
ACGCTATAGCCATTGCAGTGCAGTAGAATCTGGCTGGAAAATTCTATTCTATTGACATTTTCGTCTAGTATCGCGGCGAGCTAAATTTCTTGGATGCATATGGGCGAAATATTCTATTGACGTGCAACATCCATTGCAAACCTATAGTAACTGGATGGAAAATTCAATTTTATTGACATTTTCGACTAATATCGCTGTGGGCTGACATCCTTG
>NW_017028610.1:0-213 GCF_001483705.2 Eufriesea mexicana | reverse complement strand
CGCATGGCAGTGTATATCGCAAAAGTCAGAGCCACCCTATGCTAATATAAAATAACGTAATCTCTCCGAACGGAACATAGCTCAACCTAACGCGCCGCGACCACTGCTGCTGGACGCCGCAGAGCCGAGCAGAACAGAGTACAGCGCAGGAGATCGCGGGGACCCACAGAATAGCAGAGTACAGCACAAATGTCAAAGATATCGCAACTTAAC
>NW_017028609.1:0-213 GCF_001483705.2 Eufriesea mexicana | reverse complement strand
AAAAGTCTATTACGCAGCACGATTTCACGCCCACTGACACTTTCGGCACTATTATTCGAAAACACACACCCGGAACCTAAAGAAAATAATCAATCCCGTTACAGAAAAATTCACTCTACGCGAATATATAGAACAAACCTAATCCAAAATCCTAATTTCGCAAATAGAAGCCGAAAAAGACTATTACGCAGCACGATTTCACACCCACTGACA
>NW_017028608.1:0-213 GCF_001483705.2 Eufriesea mexicana | reverse complement strand
TTGGTGAGCTAACTTCCTTGCGTAATTAAGGAGGAAAGATGCTTTTTGAGTGCTATAGCCACTCCAATGATATAGATTGTGGCTGGAAAATTCAATTTTGTTGACATTTTCGACTAGTATCGTGGTGACTCAACTCTCTTACATAAATAAGCCGGAATGGTACTATTTTCGTCCTATAGCCTTTGCAATGCTGTAGAATCAGGCAGGAAAGTA
>NW_017028607.1:0-213 GCF_001483705.2 Eufriesea mexicana | reverse complement strand
GGATAGCTTAGACTTTTGTGCTACACACTGCTGTGCGGTCGACTTCAACGACCTACATTGCCTTGCTGTACTCTTCCCAGCTCTCCTGAGGCCAGCAATAGTGGTCATAGCACCGTAGGCTGTTCCACTTTACGTTCGTTAGTTTCACGTTTTGTCGGGTTTGGAGATTATAGCCGTGACTTTTGTGCTTTACACTGCTATCCGGTGGATTTC
>NW_017028606.1:0-213 GCF_001483705.2 Eufriesea mexicana | reverse complement strand
TTGCTGCCCTCCGCATCGTCAAGAAAAACTTACTAGAAGAGAGTAGAGCGCAGATGGCCAAAGGATGGCAATGTATGGCACAAAAGTCAAAGCCATTGTCTTCAAACATATCCAATCGTGGCATACACAGATGTAACATAACACTACCTGAGGAGCCGTGACCACCATTGCTGGCTCTCCAAGAGTCGTGCAGAGCATATAAAAGGAGAGTAG
>NW_017028605.1:0-213 GCF_001483705.2 Eufriesea mexicana | reverse complement strand
TGGCGTGCTATAGGCATTCCAATGCAATACAATCTTCCTGGAAAATTCAATTTTATTGACATTATCGTCTAATTTCGTGGTGAGCTAGCTTCCTTGTATAGGTAAGGATGAAAGATCTGTTCGGAGTGCTATAGCCATTGCAATGCATTTGAATCTGGCAGGCAAATTCAATTTTATTGACAATTTCGGCTAATATCATGGTGAGTTAACTTT
>NW_017028604.1:0-213 GCF_001483705.2 Eufriesea mexicana | reverse complement strand
ATAGCAATTGCAATGCTGTAGAACATGTCTAGAAAGTTCAATTTTATTGACATTTGCGAATAACATCGTGGTGAGTTAACTTCCTTGCATGGCTAAGGACGAACGATTCTATTGGCGTGCTATAGGCATTGCATGCTATATAATCCTCCAGGAAAATAAAATTTTATTGACATTTTCGACTAATATCGTGGTGACCTAACTTCCTTGCATTAG
>NW_017028603.1:0-213 GCF_001483705.2 Eufriesea mexicana | reverse complement strand
CGTAACGATTCGTGGATGCAGCGTGCTTTGAACGGAGGGAAGCATGCTTTTTTTCTATCCTTTCCAATTTTTTCCCGTTTTTGTTTTGGAAAACGTACAGCCGTGCAACATTATTTGCTGATACTTCGTAATTTGTTGAACTGTCGGTGCAAAGGCTTGTTTTGACAAGAGCGTGCGTTAGTTTTATATTAATGGAGATTGGAGAGGCTGTAA
>NW_017028602.1:0-213 GCF_001483705.2 Eufriesea mexicana | reverse complement strand
TCTGTTGATAAAGCCTCGAGCGGTAATGGGCCTGTTTTTTGCTATACCAGAATTGCAATACTATCTAAATTATCACAGAAAAGGCTAATCCGGCGGCTACAGTCCTCTATTGGCTGCTGCACCAACCACCGTACTCGGAATTGTAAATACATGTAGACATAACTGATGCATACATTCCTTATTCCAGAAGTACATTGGAATTTAAATCATCAG
>NW_017028601.1:0-213 GCF_001483705.2 Eufriesea mexicana | reverse complement strand
TTCGGTCGGTTTCTGTTATATACTGTGCTCTAATTTATTCCGATTGTCCCTCGGGATGCCAGCAGCAGTGGTCGCGGCACGATGTGTTGATCTATGCTTCGTCGGTTTAGTTTAGATTAGGTCCGGTTAGGCCAGGATATCTTTGACTTCTATGCTATACACTCTTTTTCGGTGGATTTATGCTCTCTACATTGCCCTAAGCGGCTCTGCTTT
>NW_017028600.1:0-213 GCF_001483705.2 Eufriesea mexicana | reverse complement strand
ACGAACGGTGAGGTTAGGATAGTATAGTTCAGTCTTTTGTGTTATACACTGCTATACGCAGGCCGCTGCGCTCCATTGTTTTCTAATGTTGTCTGCTTGGCTCTGGGAAGGCCAGCAATTTTTGTCTCGGCACGTGAGGTTGAGTTGGGATACGTTTGGTTAGGTTAGGCTAGGAGAGGTTTTGCTAGTATGTCTACGACTTTAGTGCTGTTC
>NW_017028599.1:0-213 GCF_001483705.2 Eufriesea mexicana | reverse complement strand
TGCTGTTGGGCTACGCTTGCATGTGAGTAGTTTGGATATGTTAGGAGATAGCTTAGTCTCTTGTGCCGCTGATTGCTATTCGGTGGATTTCTGCGCCTTACTGCGCTCTAATATGCTCTGCTTGGCTGTGGGTTGGTCAGTGTTAGTGGCCCCGCCACTTTTGTTTGTGTTAGGTTACGTTACGTTAAAGTAGGTTAGTAAGGCTTGGTTAGG
>NW_017028598.1:0-213 GCF_001483705.2 Eufriesea mexicana | reverse complement strand
GCCTCGATTTTTCACCACTTTTCCAACATTTCTCGGCAAACTGATAGAGATATTTTTTCTTCTCTGAGTGACCCTTTGAACAATCCTGTTTGAAGTTTTCATTTTCAGCAAGGACCAAAAACGGCCATCCTTCTTTAATAGACTAGGTTAAAAAAAAAATCAATAATTAGCTTTAGCATAATATCGAATTATTCGACTCACTGATAACGTAAT
>NW_017028597.1:0-213 GCF_001483705.2 Eufriesea mexicana | reverse complement strand
CTGACATGACATGATCTGATCTGAAGTGAACTGACCTGAACTGACCTGAGCTGACCAGACGTGTTCCGGCCTGGCCTGACCTTGCCGGACCTGACTTGACATGACCTAATCTGAAATGAACTGACCTGAACTGACCTGACCTGACGAGATATGATCTGTCCTGGCCAGACCTTACCAGACCTAACCTGACCTGACATGACCTGTCCTGAACTG
>NW_017028596.1:0-213 GCF_001483705.2 Eufriesea mexicana | reverse complement strand
ATGTTACGCTTTGTTAGGTTAGGTTAGGTAAAGTTTGGTTAGGATCGATTTGACTTTTGTGCTATATATTGCTAATCGGTATATGTCTGCGATCTGCATTGCCGTGCTTGCATCTGCTTGCCTCTGGCGAGGCCGGAAATGGCGTTCATGGCACGTTGGCTGTAATTCGGCTACGTTCGGTTAGGTGACGTTTGTTTGTGTTAGGTTTGGATA
>NW_017028595.1:0-213 GCF_001483705.2 Eufriesea mexicana | reverse complement strand
CATTTTAATGGCTATAGCACGGCAATAGCACCTTTCCTCCTTATTTATACAAGAAAGTTAGCTAACGGCGTTATTAGTCGAAACTGTTAATAAAATTGAGTTTTCGAGACAGACTCAGTAGTATTGCAATGGCCATAGCTGGCCAATAGCATCCTTCCTCCGTATTTATGAAAGAAAGTTACATCACCACGATATTATTCGAAAATGTCAATA
>NW_017028594.1:0-213 GCF_001483705.2 Eufriesea mexicana | reverse complement strand
TTCTGCCCACTACTTTGCTATAGTGCATTCTGCTTGTCACTGTGGATGCCAGCAATGGTGGTCTCGTCATGTTAGGTAGAGTTGTGTTACGTTTGGATGTGTTAAGTTTGGATGGGTTAGGATCGGATAATTTGGCCTCTTTGCTGTTCACTGCTATTCGGTTGATTTCTGCGCTCTTATGTCCTCTAATATGCTCCACCTGGCTCTGCGGAT
>NW_017028593.1:0-213 GCF_001483705.2 Eufriesea mexicana | reverse complement strand
GATTTATTGACGTATGGATGTACGAATGTACGGATTTACGGATGTATGGATTTATGGATGGACAGGATGGATGTATGGATGTATGGATGTATGTATGTATGTATGGATGGATGTACGAATGTATGGATGTACGAATGTATGGATATACGGATGTATGGTTGCATGGATGTATGGATGGATGGATTTATGGATCTGTGGATGTATGAATGTATG
>NW_017028592.1:0-213 GCF_001483705.2 Eufriesea mexicana | reverse complement strand
GCATCTGGCTGGAAAATTCAATTTTATTAACGTTTTCGACTTATATCGTGGTGGGTCAACTTCATGCATAAATAAGGAGGAAAGATACTAGTGGCCTGCTATAGCCATTGCAATGCTAAGGAATCTGGCTGGAAAATACTTTTTTTTGACTTTTTCGACTAATATCGTGGTGAAATAACTGTATTGCATAAATAAGGGTGAAATATACTATTG
>NW_017028591.1:0-213 GCF_001483705.2 Eufriesea mexicana | reverse complement strand
TTTTTACGTCCATACATTCATACATACATGCATCCATACAGGAATACGTCCATACATCCATACTTCCATACATCCTTCCATACATCCATCCATCCATCCATAGATCCATCCATCCAAACATCCGTACATTCATAAATCCATCCATCCATGAATCCATCCATCCACACCTCCATCCATCCATAGATCCAACGATCCATACGTCCATGCATATAT
>NW_017028590.1:0-213 GCF_001483705.2 Eufriesea mexicana | reverse complement strand
TAGCGGTCTGGTCGTTATAGGTTGAAATAGTTTGGGCTTGGGTGTGCTACGTTTTGCTGGGTTGGAATAGGCTACTTTGTCTTTTGCGCTTTACACTGCTCTTCCGTGGATTCCTGTGATCTGCTGTTCTCTACTGCATACTGCTTCGCACTGGGGAGGGCAGCTATAGTGGTTTTGGCGTGTTAGGTTGAGACAGGCTACGTTTGCTTATGA
>NW_017028589.1:0-213 GCF_001483705.2 Eufriesea mexicana | reverse complement strand
CCTCGCGGCAGCGAGAAAGGCCGAAGATTCCGGGCGGATCCGCGTCGGCTGGTCTTCGGCCCGGGTCGTAGCCTTGGGGGCACTCCGCCTCCAGTGCTTCCGTTGCCTGGCGTACGGTGACGAGAGGAACAGATGCTCCAGCGCGGTGGGCCGCAGCGACACCTGTTTCAGGTGTGGGACGGCGGGCCACCGTGCCGGTTGGTGTAGTGCGAC
>NW_017028588.1:0-213 GCF_001483705.2 Eufriesea mexicana | reverse complement strand
TCACGGCACGTTACTTTGAGCTATGTTACGTTTGGCTATGTTACGTTTGGTTAGCGTTGGAGAATGCAGTTTTGACTTTTTTGCTATGTACTGCTATTCGGCGGTCTACTGCGGCAATAGTGGCCTCGGCACATTTGTTTGCGTCATGTTACGTTTGGTTAGGTTACGTTTGTGCGTTTTACGTTCGGGTAGCATTGACTTTCTTGTCATAAA
>NW_017028587.1:0-213 GCF_001483705.2 Eufriesea mexicana | reverse complement strand
GGAAGGTCGGGAAGTTATATATATAGGAATTAGAGGTTTTCCAAGGGCTTGCGAGAAAGTCCTCAAAGTTGGAATCCACCTAGCGGTGAAAGTGAGAATGATGATCGCTATATACTTAGCATGTCGAATGCCATGGGAGTCACCGGTGACCGGCGCGTCCAGATTGATAGAAATATAAATAATTTAAACAAATATCGATATTTAGACATTTTT
>NW_017028586.1:0-213 GCF_001483705.2 Eufriesea mexicana | reverse complement strand
CCACTAACTTGCCGAGACCGCTGTTGCTGCCCTCCCCAGAGCCAAGCAGGACATACTAGAGCGTAGTAGAGCGCAGAAATCCACCGAAGAGCAAGTTTCAGCACTAAAGGTAAAGCTGCACAAGCAAAACTTATCCTAACCCAACATAAACGAACGTATCCTGTCCCAACGTAATGAGACGAGGCCACTATTGCTGGCCTGCCCAGATCCATG
>NW_017028585.1:0-213 GCF_001483705.2 Eufriesea mexicana | reverse complement strand
AGACAGATTCTATAGCATTGCGATGGCTATAGCACGCCAACAGAATGTGCCATCCTTAATTATTCAAAAAAGAGAGCCCACCACGATATTAGTCGAAAATGTTCGTGAAATTGACTTTTCCGTGCATATTCTATAGCATTGCGATGGCTACAGCACGCCAATTGAATCCATCCTCCTTATTTATGAAAGAAAAATAGCTCACCATGATATTAG
>NW_017028584.1:0-213 GCF_001483705.2 Eufriesea mexicana | reverse complement strand
CAAAGTCTATAATCCGTTATAGCTTGGTGAATTGGTCGCCTTACGCCTTCAACCAATGGCAAGGACAGCCATCTACATGCCAGAGAATGGGTCTATTCAAAATCTATATCTTGTTATAGATTGGTGAATAGATCGCCTAACGCCTTGAAACCAATGGCAAGTACAGCCATTTTCTTGCCAGAGAATAGGTCTAATCAAAGTCCTTTATCTGTT
>NW_017028583.1:0-213 GCF_001483705.2 Eufriesea mexicana | reverse complement strand
GGATACCAAAGGATCCCAATAAAAAGGAACAAGGCAAGAACGTAAAAAAAGGTTCCAGAAGGAGAAGGAAACAGGATGTAAAGACACTGTAAAATAAAGTTTTCAAGAATGAATAAAAAAAAGTCGGTACAAGGGACTTTGGAAAAAGGTATTTTAACAATAAAATCCACCGAAAGTAGTAACGGAGAAAAACCCCTAGCAAAAAGATAAAAT
>NW_017028582.1:0-213 GCF_001483705.2 Eufriesea mexicana | reverse complement strand
TCAGGTCATGTCAGGTCAGTTCTTGTCAGGTCCGGTCAGGTCAGGCCAGATCTGGCACGGCCAAGTCAGGCCAGGCAATGCCGGGGCAGCTGACGTCAGTTCAGTTCGTGCCTGGTCAGGCCAGGTCATGTCAGATCAGTCCGATCATGTCAGGTCAGGTCATTTCTGCGCAGGTCAGGTCAGTTCAGTTCAGGTCAGGAGAAGACAGGTCAA
>NW_017028581.1:0-213 GCF_001483705.2 Eufriesea mexicana | reverse complement strand
CTATTGAGATAAGAAACATACAGTGTAGAAAATTTGATTGTCCTTAATTTTTATCTACTCTTTGTAAAAGTAAAACAAACTTATTATTGGAATCCTTAACTCTCGTGTGTCGGTGACCGGGTCTGCGGTGACTCGTTTGAAATCCATGTCCGTGTATATGTGATTCACACTGAGTGATTAAGCAAAAGAAAGTCGAATCGGCGGCTAATGCTG
>NW_017028580.1:0-213 GCF_001483705.2 Eufriesea mexicana | reverse complement strand
CAAAAGCATTCCGGTGGCTATAGCACGCCAAAGGAATCTTTCCTCCTTATTTATGCAAGAAAGATAGCTCGCCACGATATTAGTCTATAATGTCGATAAAATTTACTTTCCCCTCCAGATTCTATAGCTTTCAAATGGCAATAGCGCGCGAACATAATCTTTCCTCCTAATCTATGCAAGAAAGTCAGCTCCCCGCGATATTAGTCGTATATG
>NW_017028579.1:0-213 GCF_001483705.2 Eufriesea mexicana | reverse complement strand
TCTGACATCTACGGCGCTATACAAGGTTCTGCTTGGATTTGGGGTGGCCAGGAGCAGTGGTCGTGGTACGTTATATTGAGCCATGCTACGTTCGGTTAGGTAAGCTTAGGTCGTGTTTGGTTTGGGGACCATGTTCCATGTTAGGTCATGTTCAACTTATGTGCTATACACTGCTACTCGGCGAATTTCTGCGATCTACATTACTCTAATATA
>NW_017028578.1:0-213 GCF_001483705.2 Eufriesea mexicana | reverse complement strand
GGAAATAGAAAGAAAAAGAGAGAAAAATGAAAATAATAGGAGCCGAAAAAAGAGAAAAGGGAAGATAATAGAAAGAGCATAATAATTTTAACCATCATACGCCAAAACCAAAATAGAAAAAGAGACAGAGAAAAGGAAATATAATAGGACAAGCATAAAAATTTTAGACATCTTACACCAAAACCAAAACAGAAAGAAAAAGAGAGAAAAGGA
>NW_017028577.1:0-213 GCF_001483705.2 Eufriesea mexicana | reverse complement strand
GCTATGTCCTGTTGGTGTGGGTTAGGTATGTTTAGCATTGACTTTTCCGATACATATTGAAATTCTATGGATTTCTGAGCTCTACTCTCCACTAATGTGCTCTGCTTGGCTCTGGGGAGGCCAGCAATAGCGGTCGCGGCACGTTAGGTCGCGTTTGAATACGTCTGGTTTTGTTACGATTGGTCAGGTTAGGGGAGGATAGCTTTGACTTTA
>NW_017028576.1:0-213 GCF_001483705.2 Eufriesea mexicana | reverse complement strand
CGATATTAGCCGAAAATGTCAATAAAATTGAATTTTCCAGGACGATTCTATAGCATTGCAATGGTTACAGCACGCCAATAGAATCTTTCCTCCTTATTTATGCGAGAAAGTTAACTCATCACGATGTTAGCCGAGAATTTCAATAAAATGGAATTTTCCAGCAAGATTCTGTAGCATTGCGAAGCCTATAGCACGCCAATAGAATCTTTCCAC
>NW_017028575.1:0-213 GCF_001483705.2 Eufriesea mexicana | reverse complement strand
ACGCCAGGCCATGTCAGGCCAGGTAAGGTCAGGTCAAGTCAGGTCAGGTTAGGATAGGTCAGGACAGGTCAGGTTAGATTATGTCAGCTTAGGTTAGGTTAGGTTAGGATAGGTGAGCCTAGGTTAGGTTTGATTAGGTTAGGTTAGGACTGGTTGGGTTAGGTTATGTTCGGTTAGGTAAAGCTAGGTTAGCTAGGTTAGGTTAGGCCATGT
>NW_017028574.1:0-213 GCF_001483705.2 Eufriesea mexicana | reverse complement strand
GTCGCGGCACGTTATGTTGAGCTACGGTACGTTTCGTAATGGCACAATAGTTTCGGTTAGCATCGGATAGCTTTGACTTTTCAGATATACCCTGCGATTCTATTAACTTCTGTGCTCCACACACCACTAATGTGTTCTGCTTTGCTCCTAGGAGTACAGCCACAGTGGTCTTGGGACATTAGGTTGAGTTATGTTACGTTTGGATAGGTTAAG
>NW_017028573.1:0-213 GCF_001483705.2 Eufriesea mexicana | reverse complement strand
TATTTTCGTCTAATCTCGTGGCGAGCTAAGTTTCTTGCATAAATAAGGAGGAAAGAATCTATTTTCGCGCTATAGCCATTGCAATGCTATAAAATCTGTCTGGAAAATTCAATGTAATTGATATTTTCGTCTAATATCGTGGTTAGCTAACTTCCTTCGATAAATAAGGAGGAAAGAATCTATTGGCGTGCTATAGCCACTGCAATGCTATAG
>NW_017028572.1:0-213 GCF_001483705.2 Eufriesea mexicana | reverse complement strand
GTTAGGTTAGGTTTGGTTAGGGTAGGTTGGGTTAGGTCGGTGTTCGGTTAGATTGGGTTAGGTGGTGTAAGGTTAGGTTGGGTTTCGTTACGTTAGGATAGGTTCGGGTAGGTAAAGTATCGTTAGGTAGGTTACGTTACGTTTTGTGATATTAGGTTAGGTTAGGTTACGTTGGGTTAGGTTAGGTTAGGTTAGGTTAGGTTATGTTAGGTT
>NW_017028571.1:0-213 GCF_001483705.2 Eufriesea mexicana | reverse complement strand
TTTCTTGGAATTGGCTCGATAAGCGACCTCCTTTTATGTTATGTTATCCTGATACAAAATCGCAAAATCGACCGAGAATTTTTTCCACTAGCCGCAAAAGTATTGTCCGGAGAATTCTTGGAATTGACGTGATTTCTTGGAAGTGACTTGACAGTCGAAATCCTGTCATGTTATGTTATCCTGATACACAGTCGCGAAATCGACCGAAAATTT
>NW_017028570.1:0-213 GCF_001483705.2 Eufriesea mexicana | reverse complement strand
AGCTCAGAAATTCAACGTATAGCACAAGAGTCAAAGCATTCCTGACATGACCTATCCAACTGTAGCGTAACCAACCGTAACCTAACAATTCCTCACGTGCCGAGGCATCTGTTGCTGCCCTCCTCAGAGCCAAGCAGAAGGCATCAGAGTAGTGCGGAGCGCAGAAGTCCATAGAATCGTAGTGTACAGAATAAATGTCAAAGCTACCCTATC
>NW_017028569.1:0-213 GCF_001483705.2 Eufriesea mexicana | reverse complement strand
TCCCGCCTAAATAATGAGAAAAGATACTTTTGGCATGCTATAGCCATAGCACTGCTATAGAATATGGTTGGAAAAAACATTTTCATTGACATTTTCGACTGATATCTTGGTGAACTATGTTTCTTGCATAAATGAGGGTGAAATATACTATTTGCTTGCTATAACCATGGTAACGCTATAGAATCTGGCTGGAAAAATTAATTTTATTGACAT
>NW_017028568.1:0-213 GCF_001483705.2 Eufriesea mexicana | reverse complement strand
GTTAGAGATATCATAGACTAACCTGATATATCCTAGCATAATCAAACGTAACCAATCACAACCCAACGTGCTTATCCCACAACTGCTGGCCTCGCCACCTCCAAGCAGAGCATATTAGCGGGGCGTGGAGCGCAGATGTCCATAGAATTTCAGTGTATAGCGCGAACGTCAACGGTATCCTATCCTCACCCAAACAAACTTAACCTAACCAAA
>NW_017028567.1:0-213 GCF_001483705.2 Eufriesea mexicana | reverse complement strand
GGTATTTTTCTTCCTCATAAGCAGAACAGTCGCTATTGTGTCAGCCGTCCAAATCCCTTTCTGGACCTGCCAGTATATATCATTACATAATTCCTTCAATTCTCACTTTTCGTATTTAATAAAAATTCCGATCAATCTCAAAACATAAACGAATAAGATGATTTAAACCTGGTGTCAAAAAGTTGTACAGTTGCTTTGAAAAAAATTCTCAAA
>NW_017028566.1:0-213 GCF_001483705.2 Eufriesea mexicana | reverse complement strand
TATGCAAGAAAGTCAGCACGCCACTATATTAGAAGGAAATATCAATTCAATTGAATTTTCCATACAGATTCTACTGCATTGCAATGGCTATAGCACGCCAATAGAATCTTTCATTCGTATCTATGCAAGAAAGCTTTGCTCAACACGATTTTTGCCGAAAATGTCCTTAAAATTGTATTTTCCAGCCAGATTCTATAGCATTGCAATGACTAT
>NW_017028565.1:0-213 GCF_001483705.2 Eufriesea mexicana | reverse complement strand
AGCGTAGGAAAAAGATTTTGATTTTCTTCGATTCTTATTTTTAGAAAAATTGTTTCCTTTTTGGGTATAGAAGGCGGTAGATGGGGAAATGTTGTTGATTATTGCAATGCTGGGGGAATTTTCTTCGTTCCCTGAGGAATCGAATTTTAAATGGTAGCGTAGGAAGAAGATTTTGATTTTCTTCGATTTCTATTTTTAGAAAAATTTTTTTTT
>NW_017028564.1:0-213 GCF_001483705.2 Eufriesea mexicana | reverse complement strand
TAAGTCTATACAAAATTTATAACCTACTATAGTTTCATTAATAGATCACCTAACGTTCTCAATGCAATGATAGGTATAGATATCTACTTACGATAGAATAAGTCTATTCAACATATATAACATGCTATAGTTTGATGAATAGATCACCATACGTTCTCAATCCAATGGTAGGTATAGCCATCTACTCACCATAGAATAGGTCTATTCAAAGTC
>NW_017028563.1:0-213 GCF_001483705.2 Eufriesea mexicana | reverse complement strand
CCATTGGATTGAAGGCGTTAGGCGATCTATTCACCAAGATATAACAGATTTTAGATTTTGAATGGACCTATTCTCCGGCAAGTAGCTGGCTGTACTTGCCATTGTATTGAAGATGTTAGGCGATCTATTCACCATGCTATAACAGATTAAAGATTTTGAATGGACATATTCCCTGGCAAGTACATGGCTGTACTTGCCATTGTAATGAAGGCG
>NW_017028562.1:0-213 GCF_001483705.2 Eufriesea mexicana | reverse complement strand
CATGACCTGACCTGACGTGACCTGACATGACTGATCTGACCTGACCTGACCTGATCTGACCTGACCTGATCTGACCTGTCCTGACTTTAACCAGCCTTATCAGACCTGACCTGACCAGACTGACCTCACGTGACCAGACCTGACCTGACGTGACCTGACCTGACATGAACTGATCTTACTTGGCCTGACCTTGCCTGACCTGGCCTGACCTGA
>NW_017028561.1:0-213 GCF_001483705.2 Eufriesea mexicana | reverse complement strand
GTCCTTACACTGCTATTCGGTAGATATCTGTGATCTACTGCACTCTACTGCATGTTGTTTTCCTCCTGAGAGACTAGGAGCAGTGGTCGCGGCACGTCATGTTGTGTTACGCTGCGTTTTGTTCGGTTAGATTAGGTAAGGTTGAGTTAGGGTATCTACTGCTATTGTGCTATACACTGCATTGCGGTGGATTTCTGCGCTCTGCTGTGCTCT
>NW_017028560.1:0-213 GCF_001483705.2 Eufriesea mexicana | reverse complement strand
TTTAAAATCTTTTTAATCGCCATTGCACACGTTTTCCAGTGACCCTAGGCAACATATGGACGTCTGAAAAATATCCTTTCTTCTTCACCTAAAAAATAAAAGAGTAAAAATCTCAGGATCGGATACCATTTTCGAAATCTTTGGACTCCTCATTGCGTACGTTTTCCAACGACTCCAGTCAACATATGGACGTCTCAGAAATACCCCTATTCC
>NW_017028559.1:0-213 GCF_001483705.2 Eufriesea mexicana | reverse complement strand
AACTGTAGATTGATCTATATATAGTACCATTATTGACAGAGATATATACAATTGGCAGAACGGCACTTATTACGTCCATCAACAGAGCACTAAAACCGTTCGTTTAACCTGTACAATGTTAATTAAGGTTCTATAGCAAATCTAGAACGTCAAAAGACAGGTACTTGTAGCTCTAAATATTAACAATTGATCTACCTTTACTGAGAACCGCCA
>NW_017028558.1:0-213 GCF_001483705.2 Eufriesea mexicana | reverse complement strand
GCAAATAGATGGCTGTACTTGCCATTGGGTTGAAGGCGTTAGACGATCTATTCACCAAGGTATGAGATGTTATGGATTTTGAATAGACCTATACCCTGGCAACCAGGTGGCTGTACTTGCCATTTGTTTGAGGGCGTTAGGCGATCTATACACTGAGCTATAACAGACTATAGATCTTCAATATACCTATACTCTGGCAATTACATGGCTGTA
>NW_017028557.1:0-213 GCF_001483705.2 Eufriesea mexicana | reverse complement strand
CAAGCACAGCCATCTACTTGCGAGAGAATAGGCCTATTCAAGCTCTATATTCTGTTACAGCTTTGAGAATAGGTCGCCTAGCGTCTTCAACCAATGGCAAGTGCAGCCATGTTCATGCCAGAGAATTGGTCTAATCAAAATCTGATACCAGTTATAGCTTGGTGAATAGATCTCCTAACGCCATCAATCCAATGGCAAGTACAGCCATCTGCT
>NW_017028556.1:0-213 GCF_001483705.2 Eufriesea mexicana | reverse complement strand
TGGATGGATGAATTTATGGATTAATGGCCGTAAGGTTGGATGGTTGTATGGATGGGTTGAGGTATGGATGGGCGGATGTACGGATGAATGGAAGTACGAATGAATGGATGTATGGATGTATTGAGGTATGGATTGATGGATGTTTGTATTTATGGATGTATATATGTATGGGTGTATGGAATGAAGCATGTATGGATGGATGGAGGTATGGTG
>NW_017028555.1:0-213 GCF_001483705.2 Eufriesea mexicana | reverse complement strand
ATGCATACAAACATCCGTACATGCATAACTGAAATACGGCCATACATTCATACATCTATACATGGAAACGTCCATACATTAATACATCCATCCATCCATACTTCCATTCATCCATACATCCAACCATCCATACATCCATCCATGCATACGTCCATACATCCACACATCCACACATCCACAAATCAATCCATCCATGCACTCATCCATCCATAC
>NW_017028554.1:0-213 GCF_001483705.2 Eufriesea mexicana | reverse complement strand
ATTAATATATCAAATTTACAATTACCCAATAATGCGTGGAATATCGAAGTAAAATGATTTTACGTCTTAATTTGCATACGATTTCTTATTTGCCGTTTTAAAAATATCGCCGATTTTATAGCAGAAAGTTTTCGAATTATTATTTTTCTATAACGAAATAATCGCCGAGTGCAAAGGGTTAATCGGGCATTTGAAAATTTGAAAAATGAAAAT
>NW_017028553.1:0-213 GCF_001483705.2 Eufriesea mexicana | reverse complement strand
GTAGATTTCTGCGCTCTACGTTGCTCTAATATGTTCTCCTTTTCTCCGGGGATGCCAGCAATATTAATCCCGCCACGGCACGCTATGTTGGGCTACGTTTGGTTAGGACAGCTTAGGGCACTTTGGGTTAGCTTTCTTTTACATTTAAGTTACACACTGCCAGCCTATGTACTTCTGACCACTACTCCCCTCTAATATGATCTGCTTGGCGAT
>NW_017028552.1:0-213 GCF_001483705.2 Eufriesea mexicana | reverse complement strand
TAACTTAAAAAGATGATTTCATACAATCCGCTGATAATTTGAAAAAATTCGAATTTTCCGTCGGAGTTGTATGTTTTATATGCACTACTTGCAATTACGTATATGTTTACGAGATCAGAACTGCAAACTGAAATTAACAAACGTAAAAATTTTGGAAAATTCGAATATTAAACGTTATAATTATAGAATATGAATAACAAAATAAAAAATTTT
>NW_017028551.1:0-213 GCF_001483705.2 Eufriesea mexicana | reverse complement strand
GGCCTATTCTCTGGCAAGTAGATGGCTGTACTTGCCATTGGATAGAAGGCGTTAGGCGATATAATCGCCAAGCAGTGACAGCTTATAGATTTTGAATAGACCTGTTGTCTGGCAGGTAGATGCCTGCATTTGCCATTGCATTGAAGGCGATAAGCGATCTATTCACCAAGCTATAGCAAACTATATATTTTCAATAGACCTATTCTCTGGCAA
>NW_017028550.1:0-213 GCF_001483705.2 Eufriesea mexicana | reverse complement strand
AGTGCCAAGCAGAGCAGGTTAGAGCACACTAGAGAGCAGAAATCCATCTAATAGCAGTGTATAACACAAAAGTCAAAGTAGCCTATCGTAACATAGCAAAACGTTACGCACGCTAGCGGAGCCTAACCTAACCGAACACGACGTGGCCGATATTGCTGGCCTCCGCAGAGTCGAGCAGAGCTACTAGAGGATAGTAGAGCGCAGAAATCCTTG
>NW_017028549.1:0-213 GCF_001483705.2 Eufriesea mexicana | reverse complement strand
TATGGCAATAAGATACGCAGTGCAGTTTTGTGCAAATTACCATTGCTATTGCCATAATCTTTTCGCTTGTCATCCACTTACCTCAGCAAGACTGGCATTACACTTTGGTAGTGCAATTTTCGCAAGAGGCACTGAGAACTGAAAACAGAGCGCGAGTATAGCCATCTGCACATTACTATAGCCATTGCAGTAGTCCATTCACTGATCATATAT
>NW_017028548.1:0-213 GCF_001483705.2 Eufriesea mexicana | reverse complement strand
TTGCGGTACAAATGCGCGGAGGCTTGAGTCTTGTGCGATGCGTGATGCAGACGGTAAATTGTCGAAAGAGCCAGGGTTTTATAGACCCTATGACGACCCATTGCGTCACTCAGTCCTGTTTCGAAGACTGATTGGCTTGATGGTTCCTCGAAGCAGCATAGATCCCTATGCAGGGTGACGCTATCCAAATAAAGACTCCTCTCACATTATTTT
>NW_017028547.1:0-213 GCF_001483705.2 Eufriesea mexicana | reverse complement strand
ATTGGATTCTCCATCTGGATGCTATAGCAATGAATGGCTATAGCACGCCAGTAGAATCTACCCACCTAATTTACGCAATAAAGTTAGCTCACCACGATATTAGTCAAAAAATGCAATAAAATTGAATTTTACATCCAGATTCTACAGGACTGCAATGGCTATTGCTCGCCAATAGCATCTATCCTCCTTATTTATGCAAGCAAGATAACTCAC
>NW_017028546.1:0-213 GCF_001483705.2 Eufriesea mexicana | reverse complement strand
TTAGGCTGCTTTCGCTTGTATTACGTTTGGATGGGTTAGGATAGGGTGGCTTTGACTTATGTGACGTACACTGCTATTCGGTGGATTTTTGCTCTCTACATTGTTCCCAAGTACCTTGCTCGGCACTCGGCATAAGAGAAATAGTGCTCGTGGCACGTTGGGTTGGGTTAGGTTGCGTTTGGGTGGGTCAGAACAGGGTATGTTTGGTCAGGG
>NW_017028545.1:0-213 GCF_001483705.2 Eufriesea mexicana | reverse complement strand
GCTGGCGAATTAATCTCTTGCCCTACGATTTAAGATTCTACGGCGTGATCCCGAAACGTAAACAGAGCCTTTGAGCCATTCCGTGGATCGGCAAATCCGTCATAAGTTGTACCAATCGCACACGACAAACCTACTAGTGATGAACCTATTAAAACAAATAGAATTCGAGAAAAGTTAACTTAATAAATTACAAAAATACAAGTGAGGCACGTC
>NW_017028544.1:0-213 GCF_001483705.2 Eufriesea mexicana | reverse complement strand
GCTATACTGTGCTCTGGTGCACTCTGCTTGTCTCCGGGGAGGCCAGTAATGGTGGTCTCGGCACGTTAGGTTCACTTAGACTGCGTTTGCATATGACAAGTTTGGCTATGTTAGTACAGAATAGCTTATACTTTTGTGCCATTCAATGGTTTTCGGCGTATTTCTGCGATCTGATGTGCTCTAATATGCTCTGCTAGATTCTGCGGAGGCCAT
>NW_017028543.1:0-213 GCF_001483705.2 Eufriesea mexicana | reverse complement strand
GAGCCACCATATTGCAGCGAATAGCGCAAAAGTGAAAGCTTGCCGCTCCTAACCTAACCAATCTTGCCGTAACCAAGCGTAACCTAACTCAAGCAGTCGTGCCGACACCACTATTACTAGCATCCCCAGAGCGAAGCAGGGCATACTAGTGGACAGCATGGCCCAGAAGTACAACGAATAGCAGTATATAGCACAAAAGTGAAAGCTACCCTC
>NW_017028542.1:0-213 GCF_001483705.2 Eufriesea mexicana | reverse complement strand
TACATCCATCCGTACATCCATCCATCCATCCATACCTCAATCCATCCATACATCCATTCATCCTTACATACAATCATACGTACATCCATCCTGCCATACAACCGCCCATCCATACATCCATCGATACATACATCTATCCGCCCATGCATACATTCATCCATACATCCATACATCCACACAGCCATACAACCATAAATGCATCCATTCGTACGT
>NW_017028541.1:0-213 GCF_001483705.2 Eufriesea mexicana | reverse complement strand
CGGGATTTATGACACGATTTTGAGCTATATTTAAGGATTATATACTATTTTTTTCATGAGAAAGTATTGAAAATTGTCGGAGATACAGTTAATTTAGTAATGCCCCTTCAATTAAACATGCTTCCACTATTGTCACGATTCCACAATCATTAAAGGGGTAAAAATCACTTGTTTTAGATATTTTGGTTTTACAATTTCTGAGAATATATTATA
>NW_017028540.1:0-213 GCF_001483705.2 Eufriesea mexicana | reverse complement strand
ATTATACATATTAATATTATACACCAAAATACAACTTAAAATCTACTAAAGCAACTGTGAGTACGTTCGCAATGTTTCATAACCTTAATTGTCAGATGACAGAATTTTCTGTAGACTGTTAAAGGCTGGAGCTGCCCGCGCCCTTGCACTCTTATTTAACACTAGATTGCCGGAGCGAGTAAATTTGACTCATTTACGATTTTATTGCTACAC
>NW_017028539.1:0-213 GCF_001483705.2 Eufriesea mexicana | reverse complement strand
CCTGGCCTGACCTGCACTTACCTGACATGAACTGACTGACCTGACCTGACCTGACCTAACCAACCCAAACCCAACTTTCCCAAACTTTTCCTAACCAAACGTAACGAAACCTAACCTAACATGACCTAACCTGAAATAGCTAACCTAGCTTAACCTAACCCAAACAATCCTAACCTAACCTAATTAAACCTAACCTATCTCACCTATCCTAAC
>NW_017028538.1:0-213 GCF_001483705.2 Eufriesea mexicana | reverse complement strand
TTAATTAAAATTTGGTGGATTTTGTGTTGATTTGAGGGGATGTATAATATATCTTTTGGTATGCAACGAGAATTTAGGAATTAGGTAGTTATTGATGCATAAGGATTGTTGGTTTGAATATCACTTGTGGATAATGTTGGTTGTGAGAACTTTTGACAGTATTGCTTTTATTCTGTTCGTAAATTAATTCAAATTTTATGGACTTTTTGTTGC
>NW_017028537.1:0-213 GCF_001483705.2 Eufriesea mexicana | reverse complement strand
AGTAACCTAACTCTACCTAATGAGCCGCGACCACTACTGCTGGCATCCCCAGAGCCAAGCAGACCATACTAGAGCCGAGTAAAGTTCAAAAATCCACCAAACAGCATTACATGCCACAAAAGTCAATGCCATCCTTACCAAACGTAACCCAACCTAACGCAAACGGACGTAGCACAACCCGACGCGCCGCGGCCACCATTTGCGGCATTCCGA
>NW_017028536.1:0-213 GCF_001483705.2 Eufriesea mexicana | reverse complement strand
AAACGAAATTGTTGCGAAAACATTGATTTTTCTTCAAAGTAGCCTCGTTTTAACAATCTTCAAATTTGTGCAATTTTTGAAGCTACATCGACTAACTACGTTCATAAAGAGTAAGAAAATTATTTGCATTCCTGTTTTGGTCAAATAGGAGAGAAACTACAGCTTCCGTCGTTTCCAAATCTCATCATCGTGGCGTTATATGTACGCTTTTAT
>NW_017028535.1:0-213 GCF_001483705.2 Eufriesea mexicana | reverse complement strand
TGCGTTTGGGTAGACAAGGTTGGGTCATGTTTGGTTATGATGGCTTCGACTTTTGCACTATTCGCTCCTGTTGGTTGGATTTCTGCGCTCTACTCTCCTCTAACATGTTCTGATTTGCTGTGTGGAGTCCAGAAATAGTTGTCGCGGCGAGTTATGTTGAGTTAGGTTACGTGTGGTTGCGTTACGTTTTGTTAAGTTTGGAGAGGATAACTT
>NW_017028534.1:0-213 GCF_001483705.2 Eufriesea mexicana | reverse complement strand
ATAACCTCAATGTAATTAATCATTCTAGTCAAATTCTACAGAATTACGATGGCTATAGCAAACGAATAGAATTTTTCCCCCTCATTAATGTAAAAAACTTAGCTCATCACGGTACTAGTCGGAAATGACAATGTAATTGTACTTTCCTTTCAAATTCTGATGAACTGCTATGGCTACAGCAACCCGACAGTATTTTTCCTCATTATTTATGAA
>NW_017028533.1:0-213 GCF_001483705.2 Eufriesea mexicana | reverse complement strand
ACTCACCACGATATTTGTCGAAAATGTCAATAATATTGACCTTTCCAGCCAGATTCTATAGCACTGCAAAGCCTATAGCACGCCAATAGTATCTTTCCTAATTATCTATGCAAGGTTAGCGCACAACGACTTTAGTCGAAAATGTAAGTGAAATTTAATTTTCCACCCAGATTTCAGAGCATTGCAATGGCTATAGCAAGCCAATAGATTCTT
>NW_017028532.1:0-213 GCF_001483705.2 Eufriesea mexicana | reverse complement strand
ACCAAATTCATTAATTTCTTTAGTAAGAAGTAAAGCGATATGATTACCATTATCTGCTTTGCTGACATCGGAATCAACAATAACGGACATTCGTTCAGTGTTTATACTTTCATCATTTTCCAGTACTGGATAACAGATAATCTTTTTGTCCAAGTACCTTGAACAAGAAAAGTAATATTTAATTGACCTTCAATAACTTTACTGCTATCTTTA
>NW_017028531.1:0-213 GCF_001483705.2 Eufriesea mexicana | reverse complement strand
CGCTTCACTGTGGTCTACAATATCCTGCTGAGCCCTGGGGAGTCCAGCAATTGTGACCTCGGCGCGGTAGGTTGAGTTCGGCTACGTTCGGTCAAGTTAAGTATGATAAGGTTAGGATAGGGTAGCTTCGACTTTTGTGCTGTACACAGTTATTCAGTGGATTTCTGCGCTCTACTGCCCCCTAATATGCTCTGCTTGTTGCTGAGGAGGCTT
>NW_017028530.1:0-213 GCF_001483705.2 Eufriesea mexicana | reverse complement strand
TCGCGCGTAGGGCGGCGGAGGCTGCAAGCGCGGCGCCGGAGGGCGGAGCGCGCACTGCCGGATTTGCTAACGCTTTAGACCTCCGCCTTCGCGAGCGACCACGTACCTACGGCCGGGGAGACCGTCTCTCTTTCCCGTTGCAACCTAGGTCAGGGTGACCACGAGCTGGCGTGTGGGTGCCCGTCAGTTCGAGAGACCGTGGTCCGGGCCCGC
>NW_017028529.1:0-213 GCF_001483705.2 Eufriesea mexicana | reverse complement strand
ACCACCAGAGCCAAGCAGAATATATTCGGGTGCAGTAGATCGCTGATAACCGTCGCACAGCTGTAAAAGCGCAGAAGGCAAGAATATCCGAACACAACCTGACCTAACCTTACATAATCATACGTAGTCTAACTCAGCGTAACATTCCGTGACCACTACTGCTGGCGTTATTATAACAAATTATATATAACAAATTAGAGCAAAGTAGAGCAC
>NW_017028528.1:0-213 GCF_001483705.2 Eufriesea mexicana | reverse complement strand
CCACGATATTAGTCGAAAAGGTCAACAAAATTGTATTTTCCAGCCACAATCTGTATCATTGCAGTGGCTATAGCACTCAAAAAGAATCTTTTATCCGTACTTACGCAAGGAACTTAGCTCACCACGATATTAGTCGAAAATGTCAATAAGTTTGTATTTCCCTTCCAGATTCTACGGCATTGCAACTCCTATAGCACGCCAAAAGAATCTTTC
>NW_017028527.1:0-213 GCF_001483705.2 Eufriesea mexicana | reverse complement strand
TCCATACATCCATCCATACATACATCCATCAATCCATACCTCAATCCATCCATACATCCATTCTTCCGTACATCCGTCTATGCATACCTCAATCCATCCATACAACCATAAATCCGTACATTCATACATCCACACAGCCATATATCCATCCATCTATACATCCACACATACATCCATCCATACATTCACACATCCACACATCCATATATCCAT
>NW_017028526.1:0-213 GCF_001483705.2 Eufriesea mexicana | reverse complement strand
AATTGAATCCTTCCTCCTTATTAATGAAGGAAAGATAGCACATCATGATATTAGTCGAAAATGCCAATCAATTTGTATTTTCCATCCACATTCAGTATCACTGCAATGGCTACAGCACGCCAAAAGAATTATTCCATCTTATTTATGCTTGAAAGGTGGCTCACCACGATATGAGTCGAAAATGTCAATAAAATTGAATTTTCCAGCCGTATT
>NW_017028525.1:0-213 GCF_001483705.2 Eufriesea mexicana | reverse complement strand
CGCGGCACGTTGGGTTGTGCCAGGTTACGTTTGGTCATGTGTGATTTGGTTCGGTGCGATTGGAATGTCTCTGACTTTAGAGCTCAACACAACTATTCTATGGACTCCTGGGCTACACTGTGCTTTCCTATACTCTGCCCGACCCTGCGCAGTGCAGCAATAGTGGTCGCTGAACGTTAGGTTGTGTCAGGTTTCATTACGGAGTGTTACGAT
>NW_017028524.1:0-213 GCF_001483705.2 Eufriesea mexicana | reverse complement strand
TATTCGGTGGACTGCTGCGCTCTTCGTCGTTCTACCATACTCTGCTCGAATCTCCGGAGTCCAACAGTAATGGTCGATGCGCGGTAGTTTGCGTTATAATAGATTTGGTTAGGTTAGGTTACGTTGAGTTAGGTACGGATGGCTCCGTCCTTTGTGCTACACACTGCTATTATATGAACTTCTGCGCTCTTCTCTGCGCAATCACACTCTGCT
>NW_017028523.1:0-213 GCF_001483705.2 Eufriesea mexicana | reverse complement strand
TCTCTGGCATGTCCTGCTTGGCAATGGGGGGAGGGGCAGCAATGGCTGTTTCGGAACGTTCGGCAGAGTTAGGCTATTTTTGGCTTTATTCCGTTGGTTTGGGTTAGGGATTGGAAGCTCTCCACTATTGTGCTATCCTTGGCTCAGTGGAGGCCAGCAACAGTGGCCGCGACACGTCATGTTTAGTTACGTTCCGGCCGGCTATGATACGAT
>NW_017028522.1:0-213 GCF_001483705.2 Eufriesea mexicana | reverse complement strand
TACTTACCATATAATATGTCTATTAAAAATTCATAACCTGTTATAACTCGATGAATATATCATGTAACTTTCTCAATCTAATGGTAGCTATAGCCATCCACTTACCATAGAATAAGTCTATTCAAAATCTATAACCTGCTATAGTTTGACGATTAGATCGCCTAACGTTCTCAATCCAATGGTAGGTACAGCCACCTACTTACCATAGAATAC
>NW_017028521.1:0-213 GCF_001483705.2 Eufriesea mexicana | reverse complement strand
AAAATTCTATAGGGTCTTATTGTCCCATAATTAAATTTTAGCATTTTAACTAAAAATTTAATTCCATTTTACATATTAGAGACAGTACATATTTCATTAATACTTTCATTCCATTCAATTAAAAGACAATTGATTACGCTACCTTTGTAGAGTCAATATACGGCAGCCATTTAAATAAATTCATTGAGCAGATTGACTTAAAATTAAATTCTA
>NW_017028520.1:0-213 GCF_001483705.2 Eufriesea mexicana | reverse complement strand
CCATACATGCACCCATACATACGCCCTTCCATGCACGCATCCATACATCCATACACATGTCCGATAATCCATCCATGCATACATCCCTACAAACATCAATACATCCATACATCCATACGTCCATCCATCCATGCGTCCACCAATCCATACGTTCACCGATCCATACATCCATCCATCCATACTTCAATCCACCAATCCATCCACCTATCCACC
>NW_017028519.1:0-213 GCF_001483705.2 Eufriesea mexicana | reverse complement strand
GCTATAGCCATTGCAATAATATAGAATGAGGCTGGAAAATTCTATTTTGCTGACATTTTATACTAATATCGTGGTGGGCCACCTTCCTTGCATAAATAAGGAGGAAGGATTCAATTGGTGTGCAATAGCCATTGCGTGGATATAGAATGGGTTTGGAAACTACAAATTTACTGACATTTTCGACTAACATCGTGGTGAGCTAACTTTCTTGCA
>NW_017028518.1:0-213 GCF_001483705.2 Eufriesea mexicana | reverse complement strand
TAACTGTTCTAGAGAGCGTGTAATAACATCTACGTCGACAAAATGATGTTTAATCCATACCAATTTAATACTACGATATCACGTTCGTACATAATCGTGGCTTTGTGTTGGAACAAAACTGTAACGTGCAATTAATAAAATATAATTATTGTGTTATATAAGCGAGTATTATAGCAATTTACGAAGCGACAGTTCCACCAACTGCCAGTTTTT
>NW_017028517.1:0-213 GCF_001483705.2 Eufriesea mexicana | reverse complement strand
GCGCTATCACACATTGCTTGTCTCTGTGGACGCCAGCAATATTGCACGCGGCACGTTTGGTAGTGTTATGTTACGTTCGGTTATGTTAGGCTTGGTTATGTTTTGCGAAAAGAGCTTTGACTTTTGTGTTATGCCTTTCTATCCGGAAGTCTGCAGCGTTCTCCATTGCTCTCCTGTACTCTGCTCAACTCACGTGAGGCCAGCAATAGCAGT
>NW_017028516.1:0-213 GCF_001483705.2 Eufriesea mexicana | reverse complement strand
AAAATTGAATTTTCCAGGAAGATTCTATAGCTTTGCAATGCCTATAGCACGCCAATAGTATCTGTCGTCCTTGTTTATGCAAGAAAGTTAACTCACCGCGATATTAGTCGTAAATGTCAATAAAATTTAATTTTCCAGCAAGATTCTATGGCAGTCCAATAGCTATAGCACGCCAATATAATCTTTCCTCATTATTTATGCAAGGAAGATAGC
>NW_017028515.1:0-213 GCF_001483705.2 Eufriesea mexicana | reverse complement strand
TCAAATGTTGCATGGAATTTTGAAATATAGTAATCAATTGCCCAGGTATAGATTGTCAAATTTAAAATTTAACGCTTCTATGTGTTTTAAGATTTATATTATGTTCGAAGTATTGATATATATTGTATTCAGGAAATTTGTTTAAAAATTTTTCCCATAAATTTCATTCTATGAACGTAAAATTTGCAATTAACGATTCAAAATAACTCCAAA
>NW_017028514.1:0-213 GCF_001483705.2 Eufriesea mexicana | reverse complement strand
TGATTTGGTTCGAAAGAAAACGAATTATCTTCTTCATTCTTGAGGTTCATTCGCGCGAATTAATGACAACGAATGTCATTGTGGTTTACAAAAGGTAGAGATTGAAAAAATAGAGATTTTTTTGTGTTATTATGTCTTCGTTTGTGTTTCGATTAATTACGATCGACGAAGTTGTTAATAAATTACTATAACTAGTGCGATTGTTGATGTTGA
>NW_017028513.1:0-213 GCF_001483705.2 Eufriesea mexicana | reverse complement strand
TTTTTTTCCCAAAATGTACCCTCTTAAATAAGAAATGCAACTGTAAAGAAATTTTTAAAGGAAATTAATTTCCATTAAAAATTGGAATATTTTTACTCGTTTGTTTTGCTAAATATTAATTCGCAATCCTGGAAATCCCTTCCAATTTTGTTTCCCAAAATGTACCCTCTTAAATAGGAAATGCAGCTGTAAGGAAATTTTTAAAGGAAATTA
>NW_017028512.1:0-213 GCF_001483705.2 Eufriesea mexicana | reverse complement strand
ATGTTTTCATATTAATAAATATTTGTTCCCTCTTAATCATTATGAGATTATATAAGTCATTTCCTAATTTTTGATACTTTTTTCTTGTTGATTTTACAGTTCACTATATTTCTTCATTCTTTCATCATTCTATTAAAACCCAATAGATTGTCATAATATACAATAAATTTTGACTATTTCATGCAAAATTCAAGTTACTGAAGTATAGTTGGC
>NW_017028511.1:0-213 GCF_001483705.2 Eufriesea mexicana | reverse complement strand
GATAGCTTCGACCTTTGTGGCATACACTGCTATTCGGTCGATTTCTGCGCTATGCACTGCTCTGCTAGCCTATCCTTGTCTCTGGGGAGGCCAACAGGAGTGGGCGTGGCATGCTTCGTATCGTTAAGTTACGTTTGGTTTGGTGGGGGCAGGTCTCGGTTGGCTAGGGTGGTTCTGACTTTTGTGCTATACGCTGTTATTCGGTGAGTTTAT
>NW_017028510.1:0-213 GCF_001483705.2 Eufriesea mexicana | reverse complement strand
GCACAAAAGTCAGAGCTATCCTCTCCTAACCTAGCCAATCGTAACATAACCAAACGTAACCTAGCACAACCTAACGTGCAGCGACCACTATTGCTGGCTTCCCAAGAGTTGTGCAGAAAATAGTAATGACGTCAAAGCGCCAATATCCATCTAATTACACTCTATGCCAAGAAAGACAAAGCTATCCAAACGTAACCCAAGCAAGCGTAACCT
>NW_017028509.1:0-213 GCF_001483705.2 Eufriesea mexicana | reverse complement strand
TAGAGATACTTCCATGTCAAATTTATGAGTTCCACTTCCCTTTTTATCTTCCACGATATTTTACATTCACACATTCTTCTACATAATCATAAATAAAAGAAAAATTTATTTCCTGCCATTCCTTGTATCTACACGAATGAAAAATATTTCCATTTAATGCTAAACCTGCAATGGATTACGTGTTTATAGACAAAAATTTGATTAAAAATTTCA
>NW_017028508.1:0-213 GCF_001483705.2 Eufriesea mexicana | reverse complement strand
CGTTGTATATCATGCATTGTAAGCTTGGCAGAAGTGATAAAGACGAATACAGAAGTTCAGAAGTTGCTAAATATTTTATTCGTGTAAAATTTTGTCTGGTATAATAATATCTAATAACATTTTATATATTTGTAAAGGTAATCTATTGATTATATGAGCCGTTTATTTTGAAAGTGGCCTAAGTCCATTTATACTTAAATTGAGATATTTAAG
>NW_017028507.1:0-213 GCF_001483705.2 Eufriesea mexicana | reverse complement strand
AACCCAAGATTGCATGGAGTGTCGAAATAAAATAATTTTGTCTTAATTTATACCCGATTCCTTGTTTACCGTTTCAAAAATATCCTCGACGTTAAAGTTTCTGAATTGCTATTTCTCTGTAACGGAAATAATCACCGAGTGCAAAGGGTTAGTATTAATTTCTTTGCATAATGTAAAACATTCTGTGATACGTTCGGTAAATCGAATATTAAG
>NW_017028506.1:0-213 GCF_001483705.2 Eufriesea mexicana | reverse complement strand
GCCACTCGTAACATAGTCGACCTATCCTGACCATACCTAACATGCTGCAAACAATATTGCTGCCCGTCCGGGGCCGAACGGAGAACCCTAGGGTACTCCGAAATCCATAGAACCGCAGTGTATAGCAGAAAAGGCAGGAATACCCGAAAACAACCCGAACACACATAACATAGCCAGACGTAGCCTAACTCAACATGACTTGCCGCGACCACT
>NW_017028505.1:0-213 GCF_001483705.2 Eufriesea mexicana | reverse complement strand
GAACATGGAAATCAGTGTTCAAAGAAGAATCTCACTGAAAGGCTGGATAGGTTAGGTTAGATTAAGTTAGGTTAGGTTCGCCCTGACAATTGCGTTGGCTCGTGAAGTCTAGGGCGCTCCACTGTCGCGGTAGAGTGGCCATCGTGGGGGTTTTAGTGGGTTAAAATCCCACATAACTCCACCCCCTCCCCTAGGGGGATCGGACATCTGTTG
>NW_017028504.1:0-213 GCF_001483705.2 Eufriesea mexicana | reverse complement strand
ATTACGTTAAATGTCTTTGGCAATAGAACTTCCATTTCCGACTGTTGTCGAATTCATTAAATTTCTGCCATCCATTAAATATTATTTTATCGCAAAAGATTATTATTTCGCTATACTCAGTTGCTTTCCGAATTTTTACGGTGCACCGAAAGATGTCATAACGAAACGTTTTTCTCATCCTCGTGGTCATTGACGAATATCTTTCTCCGAATT
>NW_017028503.1:0-213 GCF_001483705.2 Eufriesea mexicana | reverse complement strand
TTCGACACATTGTCTTTGACTGAAAACTCTTAGACTTTGGACATTCTTCGACTGATTGATGGACTGTCTTAGACTGAACTGTTCAACTGACTTGGACTTCTTACATACTCTATACTCGCCTGCGCTCTTGCACTCTTATTTAACCGTACGAGTCCCAAGCAGCGCGATTGCGCTGTTCAGATTTCATGTCGAGAAAACCAAGCACATTTCGAG
>NW_017028502.1:0-213 GCF_001483705.2 Eufriesea mexicana | reverse complement strand
AGGATAGGTGATCTTAGGTTAGGTTTGATTAGATTAAGTTAGGATTGGTTGGGTTAGGTTATGCTAAGTTAGGTTAAGCTAGGTTAGCTAGGTTAGGTTAGGTCATGTTAGGTTTGGTTTCGTTATGTTGGGTTAGGAAAAGTTTGGGTCGGTTGGGTTTGGTTATGTTAGGTTTGCTAAAGCTTGTGTGGGTTTGGCTAGGATAGGTTTTAC
>NW_017028501.1:0-213 GCF_001483705.2 Eufriesea mexicana | reverse complement strand
AATTTGGTTAGGTTGCCATTGACTTTCGTGGTGTACACTTTTATTCGGTGTACTCCTGTGAACAACTCTGAACTACTACATTCTGCTTCCCTCTGTGAAAGCCAGGGGCAATGGTCGCAGCACGTTGCGTTGTGCTATGCTACGCTTGGATTGACTAGGCTAGGTCTGGTTTGGTTAGGGTATCTTCAACTTTTGTGCTATTCACAGCAATGC
>NW_017028500.1:0-213 GCF_001483705.2 Eufriesea mexicana | reverse complement strand
TGCCAACAAAATTGACCTTTCCAGCCAGATACTATAGCATTGCGATGGCTATAGCACGCCAATTGGATCTTTCCTCCTTATTTATGCAGGAAAGTTAGCTCACCACAAAACTGGCCGGAAATGTCAATATAATTATGTTTTTCAGCCTGATTCTATAGCACTGCAATGGCTACAGCTTGCCAATAGTATCTTTCCTCCTTATTTATGCAAGAA
>NW_017028499.1:0-213 GCF_001483705.2 Eufriesea mexicana | reverse complement strand
TTTATTTTTTTATCTTATATTATTTTATATTTTATTTTATTTTATTTATTATCTATAGATTACGTGTGTTTTCGTATTTTATATTTTATGTTCTGACAGCAGATATTTTAAAGACAATATTTTATGTTATGACGATAGTTATTGTACCATATAACTATATCGAAATCCTTATATTTTAAGAGTTGACTATACAACCGAATTTTATACAAGGAC
>NW_017028498.1:0-213 GCF_001483705.2 Eufriesea mexicana | reverse complement strand
GCTCACCACGATATTAGTCGCAAATGTCAATAAAATTGAATTTTCCAAGAAGATTCTATAGCGCTGCAATGGTAATAGCACGCCAAATAGAATCTACCCTCCTTATTTATGCAATAAAGGAAGCTCACCACGATATTAGTCGAAAATGTGAATAAAATTGAATTTTCCTTTCAGATTCTACGGCATTGCAATGGCTATAGCACGCGAACAGAA
>NW_017028497.1:0-213 GCF_001483705.2 Eufriesea mexicana | reverse complement strand
ACCATACATCCATCCATCCATACATACATACATCCATACATCCCCACATCCATACTTCCATAACTGCATACATTCGTAAGTCCATCATTCGATAAATCCATTCATCGATACATCCATACATCGATACATCCATTCACTCATACATTCATGCATACACACATCCATGCGTCCATACATCCATACATCCATCGATCCATACATCCATCCATCCAT
>NW_017028496.1:0-213 GCF_001483705.2 Eufriesea mexicana | reverse complement strand
TACATCCACCCATCCATACATCAATCGAACCATACATCCATCCATCCATACAAGTACCCATCCGTACTCCCATCGATCCATACATCTATCCATCCACACATCCACCCATCCATACATTAATACATTCACACATCCATAAATCAATCCATTCATACATCCACCCAACCATACATACATCCATACATACATCTATACATACACCGTTACATTCTT
>NW_017028495.1:0-213 GCF_001483705.2 Eufriesea mexicana | reverse complement strand
TTTCCAACCACACTGTATATCATTGCAATGTCTATAGCACGCCAATAGAATCTACTCTGCTTATTTAGGCAAGAAAGGCAACTCACCACGGTAATAGTCGAAAATGTCAATAATATTGAGCATTCCAGCAAGATTCTATAGCATAGCAAGGCCTATAGCACGCCAATGGCATCCTTCCTCCTTATTAATGCGAGAAAGTTAACTCACCACGAT
>NW_017028494.1:0-213 GCF_001483705.2 Eufriesea mexicana | reverse complement strand
TCTCACCAGGGGCGGATGACCATGGTGTAACAAAGGCGTCTCTCGAGATCGACGTTTAGGCAATTTTAGGATTATCAATGTCTGTGCCTTCGAGTATTCATCGGGAACAGGTAACCCGTCCATCGACACCAGATTTTTGGAGATGGCCAAGGCGACCGACGTCGTTTTCGAGAGTGTGACGTCGCATGGGGACCGTTCTGACCGCGGGACGAG
>NW_017028493.1:0-213 GCF_001483705.2 Eufriesea mexicana | reverse complement strand
GTTAAGTTCGGTAAGGGTAGCTTCGGTTTACGTGGTGTACGCTGTTGTTCGGTGGATTTCTGCTATCTACTGTGCTCTAGCATATCCTGCTTGCCTATGTGGAGGCCAGCAATAGTGGTATCGGCACGTTAGGTTGAGATATAATACGTGCGGTAATGTTACGTTTGGTAAGGTTAGGACAGGATAGCTTTGACTTTTGTGCCATACAACGAT
>NW_017028492.1:0-213 GCF_001483705.2 Eufriesea mexicana | reverse complement strand
CGGCTTTGAAGCTTTGGACATCTTTCAACGAAAAGCGTCGTAAAACGGCACGAAAATGGTATTCGTGGAAAGGGACAAAAATTTTGGAATCTCTGCTTCTGTGAGAGTTTTGTCTGTAGGAATAGCGAGCTGATAAAGCGGCGTCTGTGATAGGCACATCATGGCGGATAATTTGAATAGATAATTTGCTAGACGAGCTAGCGAATCGTTTGA
>NW_017028491.1:0-213 GCF_001483705.2 Eufriesea mexicana | reverse complement strand
CCTGGCCAAACGTAACATAACTTAACCTAAAGCGCCGTGAGCACTATTCGTGGCGACCGCAGAGACAAGCAGGCAGCCATAGCGCAAAGATGGGTGCAGTAGTCCATAGAATAAAAGTGCGTAGCACAATAGCCACAGCTATCCTAACCTAACTGAACGTAACCCCATATATCCAAACGTAATCTATCTCAACCTAACTTGCGGCGACCATTG
>NW_017028490.1:0-213 GCF_001483705.2 Eufriesea mexicana | reverse complement strand
AGAAAGCGTAACACAAATCAAACTAAATTGCAGGGACTGCTATTACCGGCGGATCCATACCCCAGAAGAACGCACTCGAGCACTGTAGGGCGCAGATATCCACCGACTAGCAGCATGCGGCACAAAAGTCTAAGATATGCTATCCTAACTTAACCAAACATAACTTAAGCGAACGTAGCTAAAATCAACCAAACGTGCCGAGACCACTACTGG
>NW_017028489.1:0-213 GCF_001483705.2 Eufriesea mexicana | reverse complement strand
TGTCCGTGGAATGGCAGTGGACAGCCCGAAAGTCACAGACGTCCTCACCTAACCCTGAAAAACATAACCTAACCGAGCGTAGTTTGGCACAATGACCTATACTATCCTAATCTGACCTCACCAAATGTAACATGACCGAACGTAGCATATCTCAACCTAACTTGCCGAGACCACTACTGCTGGCCACCACAGAGCCGAGCGGAACATAGTACG
>NW_017028488.1:0-213 GCF_001483705.2 Eufriesea mexicana | reverse complement strand
AGAATGTTTCCTCCTTACTTACGCAAGGAAGATAGCTCACCACGATATTAGACGAAAATGTCAGCAAAATTGTATTTTCCAGCCACTATCTATATCACTGCGATGGCTATAGCACTCAAAAGGCATCTTTCCTCCTTACTTAGGCAAGGAAGTTCGCTCACCACGATATTAGTCGAAAATGTCAACAAAATTGGATTTTCCAGCCACATTCTA
>NW_017028487.1:0-213 GCF_001483705.2 Eufriesea mexicana | reverse complement strand
ATTGAGCCGGGAATGGATGAAACTTAATCCAAAGTTTCTTCAAACTGTTGATGGCAATTCGTTCAATGCGCAGGTCCAGGAAAATTGCGTTAAAATCATTTCTTCAAACGTAGGCAGCGAAACAAGTATAACTGTATAAAGAAAAGGTTGACATGCAGTTAACAAAAGGAGCACAACACATCAATCCATATACTGCTAACTATTATAATCGTC
>NW_017028486.1:0-213 GCF_001483705.2 Eufriesea mexicana | reverse complement strand
TCGGTCTCGGCACGATAGTTTGAGTTATGTTACGGTTGGTTTGATTAGGAGAGGATGGTTTTGTCTTTACTGCTGAATCCTGCTATTACGTGGATTCCTGCACTCTGCCGTGCTCCAATATTTTCGGCTTGGCTCTGGCCTGACGAGCATGGCTCGTATCAACACGTTATGATGAGTCAGGCTGCGTACGGTTAAGTTTGGTTAGGCTACATT
>NW_017028485.1:0-213 GCF_001483705.2 Eufriesea mexicana | reverse complement strand
GTGAAAGCCATACCAACCAAACCTATCCAATCCTTGTCAAGCCATGCATATCATAACTCAAACATTCGCGACGGGACCATCACTGTTGGACTCTCCAGAGACAAGCCGAGCATACTAGAGCACAGTGGAGAGCAGAAATCCAACGTATTTCAGTGTACAGCACAGAAGTCAAACCTACCCTGACCTAACCTAGCCAAACGTAGTCTAACTCAA
>NW_017028484.1:0-213 GCF_001483705.2 Eufriesea mexicana | reverse complement strand
GAAACTGTCAATATAATTGAACTTTCCAGCCTGATTCTACAGCATTGCAATGGCTATAGCACTGAAAAAGCATCTTTCCTCCTAACTTATGCAAGGAAGTTAGGTCACCACGATATTAGTAGAAAATGTCAGTAAAATTGAAATTTTCCAGCCAGATTCTATAGCATTGCGAGGGCAATAGCACGCCAAGAGCGTCTTTCCTCCTTATTTATA
>NW_017028483.1:0-213 GCF_001483705.2 Eufriesea mexicana | reverse complement strand
ACATACATGCATACATACATCCTTATGTACATCCACACATTCATCCATACATACATCCATACATACATCAATACATACATCCATACTTCCATACATACATCCATCTACACATCTGCCCATCCACTGATCCACCCATTCATACATCCCTCCTTCCATAAACCTATCCATTCATATACCCATCCATGTACACATCCATACAGTCACATGTCCATA
>NW_017028482.1:0-213 GCF_001483705.2 Eufriesea mexicana | reverse complement strand
ACATCCACTCGACCATACATCCATCGATCCATACATGCATACAACAATGCACCCATCCATCCAGACATCCATACATACGTCAATACATGCATCCATACAAACACAAATCCATTCGTCCATACATACATCCATACACACAACCTTCCATACATCCATACATACATCCATAGATATACGCATACATACATCCGCACATACATCCATACATCCTCA
>NW_017028481.1:0-213 GCF_001483705.2 Eufriesea mexicana | reverse complement strand
GAAGCTACGAGACAGCGTTATCACTAAATATTCGAGCAAACGAAAATATTTTCGTACACTATGTCCCATAATGTAGCCTGAAATTCATAAACCTATTTTGTAAAAGTTTAACGTTACACGAGTCTACCTGGCTGGTATTAACAGACAGATAAAAAAATGCGGAAAATATTCGAAATGGTAAAGAATTATTCGTGCTGCAGATGGTTAAAATGA
>NW_017028480.1:0-213 GCF_001483705.2 Eufriesea mexicana | reverse complement strand
GTTGGGTTATGAAAAGATAGGCTAAGTTCAGTCAGAATGTCTCTGACTGTGTGGTATACACTGCTATTCGGCAGATGTCTGCGCTCTACTGTGCTCTAATATGCTCTGCTTGTCCCTGGGGAGCACAGTAATGGTCGTCTCGGCACGACCGGTTGTATTATGTTACGTCTGCATAGGTTTGGTTAGTCTGGGTTAAGTTAGGATGCCCTTGAC
>NW_017028479.1:0-213 GCF_001483705.2 Eufriesea mexicana | reverse complement strand
CAACACAAAAGTTAAAGCTATCCTGACGAAACCTAGCCTAAGCCAACCTAACCGAACGTTACCTGGCACAACTCAACGTGCCGTGAACACTATTGCAGCCCTCCTCAGAGCAATGCAGAACATATTAGAGGAGAACAGAGCGCATGTGTACATAGAAACGCAGTGCATAGCACGAAAGTCGAAAAGACCCAATCCCAACATAGCCAAACGTAA
>NW_017028478.1:0-213 GCF_001483705.2 Eufriesea mexicana | reverse complement strand
ATGTGCCCCCACCACTATTGCTTGACGCCCCAGGTCCTAGCAGTATATAGCAGAGCACAGTAGGGAGCAGGTATCCGCCGAACGGATTGTATGGCACTGAAGTCAAAACTATCCTATCCTCGACTAAGCAAACGTAACATAACTGAACGGGACGCAACAAATACTAACGTGCCGCGAGAAGTGTTGCTTGCGTCCCCAGATCCAAGCAGAATA
>NW_017028477.1:0-213 GCF_001483705.2 Eufriesea mexicana | reverse complement strand
TTCCAAGTGGTAGGATACTATGTATCAATGAACGAAAACGAAGTCTAGAAGTCTACGATATACCGGGTGACCCTTGTAAATGGGCCAACTTGTATCGTCAAAGTGGTTAGAGATGGTTCAGGTTCAAAAGAAATTTTACGAGGTCAAATAAAATGATGTAGAATAAAGCATAATTTGCAATTAATTTTATTTATTTTTAAGAACCGGTTAAAG
>NW_017028476.1:0-213 GCF_001483705.2 Eufriesea mexicana | reverse complement strand
GTCTGTACTTGCCATTGGATTGAAGGCGTTAGGCAATGTATTCACCAAGCTATAACAGATTATGGATCTTGGATAGGCCTATTCTCTGGCAAGTAGATGGCTTTACATGCCATTGGTTGAAGGCGTTAGGCGACCTATTCACCAAGCTACAACAGATTATAGATTCTGAATAGACCTATTCTGTGGCAAGTAGATGACTGTACTTGCCATTGG
>NW_017028475.1:0-213 GCF_001483705.2 Eufriesea mexicana | reverse complement strand
CTCTGCTCTAGTATGCTCTTCTCGACTTTGGGGAGGACAGTAACTGCGGCCTCGTCACGCCTGGTTGAGTCGGGTTACGTTCGGTTAGGTTACGTTTGGTTAGGGTATGAGTCGGTGGCATTGACATTTGTGCTATATACAGCTAGGCGTTGAACTGTCGTGCTATACTGCGTTCTAATATGCCCGCTTGGCTCTGGGTAGGCCAGCAATAGA
>NW_017028474.1:0-213 GCF_001483705.2 Eufriesea mexicana | reverse complement strand
ATATTCAATCTTACTGAGATTCTCGGCTAACATCGTTGTGAGCTAACTTTCTGGCATAAATAATGGGGAAATATACTCTCGGCGTGCTATAGACATTGCAATGCTCTAGATTCTGCATCGAAAATTCAATTTCATTCACATTTTCGGCTTATGTCGTGGTGAGCTAACTTTCTTGCATAAACAAGGAGGAAGGACTCTATTGGCGTGCTATAG
>NW_017028473.1:0-213 GCF_001483705.2 Eufriesea mexicana | reverse complement strand
CTACAGAATCTGCCTCGAAAATTCAACTTTGTTGACATTTTCGACTCATATCGTGGTGAGGTAACTTTCTTACATAAATACGGAGGAAATATGCTATTGGCCAGCTATGGTCATTGCAATTCTACCGCATCTGGATGGAAAACTCAGTTCTATTGACATTTTCGACTAATATCGTGGTGAGATCAAATCCTTGCATAAATAAGGAGGAAATAT
>NW_017028472.1:0-213 GCF_001483705.2 Eufriesea mexicana | reverse complement strand
TTTCCGCTTTATTTTGCCAATTCGTTTTGGAGAAAATTGTGACGATTTTCGGGGGAGGGAATACGGTCGTAGAGAAAAATAAATTTCATTTCGTTTTCGAGAGTTAATTAGGTTGTAGGTGATTAACACTAGGTTTACAGACGCTATCTTTATAGATACGCTATTTAGATAATAAACGTTATTTATATAGATAAATAGACGCTATTTCCACAT
>NW_017028471.1:0-213 GCF_001483705.2 Eufriesea mexicana | reverse complement strand
ACCTGACCTGACTTCACCTGACCTGGCCAGACCTGGAATGTCCTGACCTGCCCTTACCTGAACCGGCCTGTCCTGTCGTGACCTTACCTGGCCTGGCCTGTCATGACCTGACCCGGCCTGACCTGCAGCGACCTGGTCTGACCTGACCTCTCCGGACCCGAGCTGACCCGAACTGCCCGGACCCGACATGACCAGACCTGACACGACCTGACC
>NW_017028470.1:0-213 GCF_001483705.2 Eufriesea mexicana | reverse complement strand
TTCATGCATCCATACACCAGTACATCAATACATCCATCCATTCATATATCCTGCCGTCCACACGTACATCCATGCATACATCCATCCATCCACACACCCATGCATCCATAAATCCATCGATCCATACATCTATCCATCCATTCATCCACACATCCATACATTAATACATCCACACATCCATAAATCAATCCATCCATACATCCACCCAACCGT
>NW_017028469.1:0-213 GCF_001483705.2 Eufriesea mexicana | reverse complement strand
TTTGTGAAATTGAAATTCTAGGTTTTTTGGTGTTGGAATGGAATATAAAGAAATTCAAAGGTTGTGGAGCTTAGTATGTGTGAGATCCAAAGATATTCGAAGTTTTAGGATCTTAGCATGAATGAAATCCAAAGAAATCCAAAATTTTTTCTCTAACATAGCAATAAGGTAACTTATATCAGATATCTTTTTATGTTATATTAATAAGCAACA
>NW_017028468.1:0-213 GCF_001483705.2 Eufriesea mexicana | reverse complement strand
ATGTAGTAGAGCACAGTAGATCACAGAAATCCACCGAAAGCAGTGTAACCACAAAAGAAAATGTAGCTTATCCTAACCTAGCCGAACGTGACATACCCAAACGTAGCCTAGAAAAACCTAACATGACGAGACCTCTATTACTGGACCTCGGACAGAGAAGCAGAATGTACTTGAGCACAGTAGTGTGCAGAAACCCACCGCATTGCAGTGTAT
>NW_017028467.1:0-213 GCF_001483705.2 Eufriesea mexicana | reverse complement strand
GCACGATATTATCTTCTACCGATAAAAATTGCTTCGAATTGCATATTAGACATGTTTTCAGTTTTAACAGGGGATCATACCAAATCGTTAGTGGTCGATTTTTATGAAATTTTGCACAATTGTAGAGTAGCTAAAAATATTAGACCCATATTTTTTTTATCTGTCATGGATCACGTTGAAGAGATGAAAATCGATTTTATATATGAGCATGTA
>NW_017028466.1:0-213 GCF_001483705.2 Eufriesea mexicana | reverse complement strand
ACAATAAAATTGAATTTTCCAGGACGATTCTATAGCATTGAGAAGCCTAAAGCACGCCAGTAGTATCTCTCCTCCTTATTAATGCAAAAAAGAATGCTCGCCACGTCAAGATTCGTAACTGTCAATAAAATTGAACTTTACAGCCAGATACTATAGCATTGCGACGGCCGTAGCACGCCGTTTGTATCTTTCCCACTTATTTATGCAAGAAAG
>NW_017028465.1:0-213 GCF_001483705.2 Eufriesea mexicana | reverse complement strand
TCACTATTGCTGATCTTCCCATGGTAAGGCTGAAAATATTAGAGCGCTGTAGGGCGCAGAAATGCACCTAATAGTAGACTACAGCACTACAGACGAAGCTATCCCCTCTTAACCTAACCATTCGCAACATGACCAAACCTAACCTAAGTGAGACTATCGCGTCGATACCACCATTGCTGTCCTCCCCAGAGTGAAGCCGAACATGTTAGTGGA
>NW_017028464.1:0-213 GCF_001483705.2 Eufriesea mexicana | reverse complement strand
CATTTTCCACTAATATCGTGGTAACCTAACTTTCTTGCATATACAATGAGGAAAGATTCTCCTGGCGTAATATAGACATTGCAATGCTACACAGTCTTGCTAGAAAATTCATTTTTATTTACATTTTCGACTAATACCGCGTGGAGCTAGCTCTCTTTCATGAATAAGAAGCATAGATTCTGTTGGCGTACTATAGCCATTGCAATGCTACAG
>NW_017028463.1:0-213 GCF_001483705.2 Eufriesea mexicana | reverse complement strand
TCTCCAAAGATCCGAGCAGAGTATAGTGCAGCAATGTGGAGCGCGGGAATCCACCAAATAGTATTGTATAGCACAAAAGTCAAAGGTACCGTAACCTAACCTGACCTAACCTAACATAAATGAACGCATCATAGCTCAACATAACGTGATACGACCACTACTCCCGGGCTCCCATGAGCCAAGTAGAGAGTAGCAGAGCGCAGTAGATCACAG
>NW_017028462.1:0-213 GCF_001483705.2 Eufriesea mexicana | reverse complement strand
TTGCGTTTGGCTGGGTTACGCGAGGTTTGGTTTGGTCAGGGTGTTTCAGACTTTTGTGCTATGTACAGCAATGCGGTCGATTTCTACGCCTTACAGAGCTCCAATATATTGTGCTTGGCTGTGCGGAGGCCGGCAGCAGTGGTCTTCGCTCGTTAGGTGAAGTTAGGATGCGTTTGGTTGTGCTATGTTTGGTTTGGTTAGGACTCTATAGAT
>NW_017028461.1:0-213 GCF_001483705.2 Eufriesea mexicana | reverse complement strand
ATGCACCAATATAGCACTACAGCCGCTAGTTCAGTTTGTTAAATAATGATTTAAATTTTGTAACAATTCTAGAATGCAAAGTGCAGATACAGTGGACCTACAAATATTAACAATTGACTACACAGTACTGAGTACAGCCATTATTACTACAATGCTGACGTTGGACTACTATGTTCACTAGTAATCTTAATTCCAAAGCTATTCTGGAATAAT
>NW_017028460.1:0-213 GCF_001483705.2 Eufriesea mexicana | reverse complement strand
CAGCAATAGTGGTCTTGTCTGGTAAGGTTTAGCTAGTTTACGTTTGTTTAGGTTAGGTTACGTTATGCAAGGTTAGGACACCTCTGACGTTTGCGCAATTCGCTGTCCTTCGGAGGCTTTCAGCGCTCTGCTGTGTCCTACCAAATTCTTCTCCGCTTTGGGGAATCCAGCAGTAGTGGTCTCCGCAAGTTAAGTTAAGTTATGTTGCGTTTG
>NW_017028459.1:0-213 GCF_001483705.2 Eufriesea mexicana | reverse complement strand
ATGTTTGATCGAAAGCCAGAGGTGGAAAGTCAACTGTCGAACTTAAATTCTTGGCTCCTTCCACGCGCGTTTCGAGTAATGGTAACTTCGAAATTCGTTCTGGGTAATTTCTACCGGTTATCGTGTTCGGTAGCCATCTTCTTATTCTTTGCTTTCCAAATAACCTACGAAAAGTAACTTCATTTTCTGTTGTAGATTCAGAGGTTAGAAAAA
>NW_017028458.1:0-213 GCF_001483705.2 Eufriesea mexicana | reverse complement strand
ATAAGGATGAAAGATTCCATTGGCACGCTGTAGCCATTGCAGTGCTATAGAACCTGGCTCGAATATTCAATTTTATTGACAATTTCGTCTAATATCGTAGTGTCGCAACCTTTTCGCATAAATAAGGAGGAAAGATTCTATTGGCCTGCTATATCCATTGCAATCCTATAGTATCTGAATGGAAGATTCTATTTTATTGACATTTTGAAAAAT
>NW_017028457.1:0-213 GCF_001483705.2 Eufriesea mexicana | reverse complement strand
CCAAACTCCGCTCGGCTTTCGGGATTCAAGAAATAGTGGTCGTGGCACGAGAGGTTGAGTTATGACACGTACGGTCATGTTAGCTTAGGTCAGGTTGGGTTGGTATATCTTTGTCTTTTGTGCTTTACGCTGCAATGCGGCGGATTTCTGCGCTCTACTCTGCTATTATGTGCTCTGCTCGGCTCTGAAGAAGCCAGCAATTGTGGTCTCGGC
>NW_017028456.1:0-213 GCF_001483705.2 Eufriesea mexicana | reverse complement strand
CAACCATCGATCCATACATCCGTAAATCCATCCACCAAAACATCCGTCCATCCGTACATACATCATTCCATACATCCATCCATCCATACATCCACCAATCCATACATCCACCAATCCATACATCCATCAACCCATACATCCATGCAACAGTCCATACAAATTTACATCCACACAACCATACATCCGTTTCATCCATACATTCGTTCATGCATA
>NW_017028455.1:0-213 GCF_001483705.2 Eufriesea mexicana | reverse complement strand
CTGTGCGCTGCTGTTCGTTGGATTTCCGCGACCAACTGCGCTTTAACGTGTCCTGCTTGGCTCAGGGGAGGATAGTAATGGTGGTCGTGGCACGGTAGTCTTAGTTATGATACGTTTCGTTGAGTTACGATTTTTTAGGTTAGGAGAGGGTAGCTATGACTCTAGTCCTATAGCCTGCGACTAGGTGAGTTTCTGCGTCCTACGGTACTCTAA
>NW_017028454.1:0-213 GCF_001483705.2 Eufriesea mexicana | reverse complement strand
GAGATATATCCAATTAACTGTGCGGTACACGCGATATCCACCAATATAGCACTGCAGCCGTTGACTTAATCTGTTTAATGATCGTTTAAATTCTATAACAATTCCAGAATAGCAAAATACACATCCAGTGCACGCAGAGATATTAACAAATGACAACACATTACTGAGTACAGCCGTCACCACTGCTATGTTACCGATGGACTAGCTTGTCCC
>NW_017028453.1:0-213 GCF_001483705.2 Eufriesea mexicana | reverse complement strand
ACCAAGCGTAACCTAACTCCACTTATCGTGCCACGACCACCATTGCTGGCCTTCCCATCGCTATGCAGAATATTTTGGTGGAGAATGGAGCGCAAATGTCAATAGAGTGGCAGTGTACATCAGAATCGTCAAAGCTGTGAAAACGTAACCCATGCACACTCAACCTGAACAAACGTAACCAAACAAAACCTAACGACACGCTGCCGCTAATTC
>NW_017028452.1:0-213 GCF_001483705.2 Eufriesea mexicana | reverse complement strand
CTCTAGCATTTGTTAGGCTTGGACAGCGTTCACCTTTCCGATATGCACTGCCATTCTATTGACGTCGGCCCTCAATCTCCTCTAATATGTGCTGATTGTCGATGGGGAAGCCAGCAATAGTGGCCTAGGCACGCTCGGTTGTTTTCAGTCACGTTCGGCCTTGTTAAGTTTGGCTAGGTTAGAATAGGGTAACTTTGACTATTGCGCCATGCA
>NW_017028451.1:0-213 GCF_001483705.2 Eufriesea mexicana | reverse complement strand
ATTTTAAGTTACTCTATGTACGAACAGGTTCGGTTAGGACATGTTAGGTCAGGGTATCTCAGATTTTTGACCTGCACTCCTCAATGCGGCGGGATTATGCGCTATACTGTGCTCTAATAACTTCTACTTGGCGCTTTGGGGGCCAGCAGCAGTGGTCTCGGCGCATTGACTTGTGCTGTGTTACGTACGCCTACGTTACGTTTGGCTAGGTTA
>NW_017028450.1:0-213 GCF_001483705.2 Eufriesea mexicana | reverse complement strand
TGTACTTGCCATTGGATTGACGGCGATAGGCGATCTACTCACCAAGCAATAACAGGTTACAGACTTTGAATAGAACTATTCTCTGGAAGTAGACGACTGTACATGCCATTGGATTGCAGGCCTTAGGCGATCTAATCACCAAGCTATGGAAGCTTATAGGTTTTGAATAGACGTATTCTCTGGCAAATTGATGGCTGTACATGCCATTGGACT
>NW_017028449.1:0-213 GCF_001483705.2 Eufriesea mexicana | reverse complement strand
ACATTCTATTTGTGTTCTACAGCCACAGCAAAGGTATAGAATCTGTCTGGAAGTCACGTTTTTATGGATATTTCGGACTAATATCGTGGTGAACTAACTTTCCTGCATTAATAACGGGGAAAGATTCTATTGGCGTGCTGTAGCCATTGCAATACCACCCAATACGGCTGGAAAACACAATTTTATTGACATTTTCGACTTATACCGTGGAGA
>NW_017028448.1:0-213 GCF_001483705.2 Eufriesea mexicana | reverse complement strand
TGTACACTGCTATTTGTTTGATTCCCGTGCTGTACTGTGCTCTAATATGCCCTGTTTGGTTGTAGGGAGGGCAGCAATGGCCTTCTCGGCACGTTAGTTTGGGTTAGGCTACGTTTGGTTATGTACTGTTAGCTTGGGTTAGGTTTTGGTTAGCTTCGACTTTTCTGATATACGCAGTGGTTCTATGGATTTCTGCGTCCTACTATTCACTGG
>NW_017028447.1:0-213 GCF_001483705.2 Eufriesea mexicana | reverse complement strand
TTTCTGTACTACAGAGTTGTCCAATATGCCCTGCTTTGCTCTGGGGAATCTGGAAATGGCGGCGGCGGTACGATAGCTAGAGTTGGATATTACTTTTGGATAGATTAGTTTAGGCTATGCTTGGAAAAGATAGATTTGACGTTCGTGCTCTACACCGTTTTTCGGTGTATATCTGCCATCTTCTGTGCTCCACTATACTCTGCTTGGCACTGG
>NW_017028446.1:0-213 GCF_001483705.2 Eufriesea mexicana | reverse complement strand
AGCACTCCGAACGGATCTTTCCTTCGTACATATGCGAGAAAGGTAACTCACCCCGATATTCGCAGAAAACGTCAATAAAATTGAATTTTCCAGCAAGATTCTATAGCATTGCAATCGTAATAGCACGCCAATAGCATCTTTCCGCCATACATACGCATGAAAGAAGGCTAACCACGATATTATTCCAAAACGTCAATAAAATGGAATCTGCCA
>NW_017028445.1:0-213 GCF_001483705.2 Eufriesea mexicana | reverse complement strand
GAACATTGACTTTTGAGCAATACACTGCTATTTGGTGCATTTTTAATCTCTACATTGCTCTACAATTCTCTGCTAGGCTCTTGGGAGGCCAGTAATAGTGGTCGCGCCGTGTCAAATTGAGTTAGGTTGTGTTTGGTTAGGTTAGGTTAAGTTATGTTAGTAGAGGGCGGCTCCGACTTTCTTCCGTACACTGCGATTCGGTGGATTTCTGCG
>NW_017028444.1:0-213 GCF_001483705.2 Eufriesea mexicana | reverse complement strand
GGCAATGCCGAGCGCAGATATCGAGCGAATAGCATCGTTCATTACAAAAATAGCAGCCATCCCTACCAAACTTAGACTAACCTAACCGAAACAAACGTAACATGACTCGTCCTATCGTGCCACGACCGCTACTGCTGGCCTCCGCAGAGACAGGCAGATGCCAGTAGAGGTACGCCGTGAACAGATATAGTCGGAATAGCAGTGTACAGCACA
>NW_017028443.1:0-213 GCF_001483705.2 Eufriesea mexicana | reverse complement strand
GAAATGATATTCGGAAAAAAGCAATTGATTCTATTAGAAAAAATTCTATTCTATCGAACTAGGGGAAAAAATTCATGTCAGAAGCCCGTTTTCCGGAAATATAAGACCCGACGCCAAACTACGCAGTAACCCGTCACGCACACTCTCACCTCCGGCACTATTTTGCGAAAACGCGCACTACAATTCAAAAAAAAACCACAGATTCTGTTACAG
>NW_017028442.1:0-213 GCF_001483705.2 Eufriesea mexicana | reverse complement strand
CACGATTAATGGCCACCACAGAGCCAAGCAGGGAATGTTAGTAGGTAGTAGATAGCAGACATCTGAGTGTAGCAGTTTATAGCACAGATGCCTAGCTATCGTATCCTAACCTCACCAAACGTAACATAACCAATGGTGGCATTGCTTAATCTAGCGTGCGAAGACCACTATTGCAGTCCTGCCTGGAGCCATCAGAATATACTGGAAGACAGC
>NW_017028441.1:0-213 GCF_001483705.2 Eufriesea mexicana | reverse complement strand
CTGACCTAAGCGAACGTAGAGAAGCTCAACGTAGCGAGAGGAGACCAATATTTCTGGCCTCCCCAGAGCAGAGCAGAACATTCTAGAGCACAGTAGAGCGCAGATACCCGCTGATAGCTATGTATGGCACAAAGGTCTAAAGTATCCTGTCCTTCTCTCACCAAACGTAGCATACCCGAAATTAGCATAGCTCAACCTAACATACCGAGATCA
>NW_017028440.1:0-213 GCF_001483705.2 Eufriesea mexicana | reverse complement strand
AATCAGGGCATATTTGAGGAGAGCAGAGCACAGGGGTCATTGAATCTCAGATTATAGCACGAATGTCGAAGATATCCTAACCCGAGCCACACATACCTAGCCTAACCAAGCGTAACCTAACAAATCCTGACTCGCCACGGCCACTATTTCACCATTCCCAGATCAAAGCAGGGAATATTAGATCACAGTGGAGCGCATAGACGCACCAAATAG
>NW_017028439.1:0-213 GCF_001483705.2 Eufriesea mexicana | reverse complement strand
CTCCTGGCCTCCCCATCACCGTGCAGGGCACATTAGTGGAAAGTACAGCGCAGAGGTCCTTAGAATGACAGTGTAAAGCACGAAAGTCAAAGATATCCTATCCTAATGCAGACAAACATAACCGAGTCAAACGTAACATAACAGAGCTTGACGCGCCGCGGCTGCTATTTCTGGAATTCCCAGAGCAAAGCAGGGAGTATTAGATCACAGCAG
>NW_017028438.1:0-213 GCF_001483705.2 Eufriesea mexicana | reverse complement strand
ATGGGCACATAATGTTCAGGTAGACTTCATATGGTTAGGTTAGGTTGTGTCAGGTATGGTTGTAATATCTTTGACTTTTGTGCTTTACATTGAAGTGCGGCGGAGTCCTGCGTCTTACTGTCCTCTGGTATGTTCCGATTGGCTCCGCGAAGGTCAGCAATAGTGGTCTAGGCACGTTAGGTACAATTATGCAACGTTCGGTTAGGTTAGGTC
>NW_017028437.1:0-213 GCF_001483705.2 Eufriesea mexicana | reverse complement strand
GCACTGGATATTCTAGACTTGCTTTGCAGTTTAAATCATTGGTGAATTAATTATTCCAGCGTCAACACTTCTGTGACGATGGCTCTACCCGTTAGTGTTTCGTCAATTTTTAAAGTCTCACGCGATAATGGATAAGTCCATTGCCATTCAAGAGATGCAATTGACTCTACTGGTCAATGTGCCAGGTGCAGTACTGGAAATTGTTAATATCTC
>NW_017028436.1:0-213 GCF_001483705.2 Eufriesea mexicana | reverse complement strand
AACCTTCCAGTCTAAGTACTTCTGCGCGCTTCTCTCCTCTAATATGCTCTGGCTGGCGATGGCAAGGCCGGAAAAAGTGATCTAGGCACGTTAGATTTAGTTATCTCACGTTCGGTTACGTTAGGATAGGTCAGGCTACGTTAGGATAGCCTTGACTCTTGTTCTTTAGGCTTCAATGTCGCGGATTCCTGCGCTCTCCATTGCTCTACTATA
>NW_017028435.1:0-213 GCF_001483705.2 Eufriesea mexicana | reverse complement strand
TCTAGTCACCAAGGTATAAAGGGTTATAGACTTTGAATAGACCTATTCCCTGGCAACGAGATGACTGTCCTTGCCATTGAATTGAAGGCGTTTGGCTATCTATTCTCCAAGCTATAACAGACTATAGATTTCGAATAGACTTATCCTCCCGCAAGTAGATGGCTGTACTTGCCATTGGATTGATGGCGTTAGGCGATCTATTCACGAAGCTAT
>NW_017028434.1:0-213 GCF_001483705.2 Eufriesea mexicana | reverse complement strand
GTTACAGTCGAGCACAGAAGTTCACCGGATATCCGTGTGTCGCACAAAAATCAAAGCTAACCTTCCCTAACTTAACCTAACGTAACATACCAAAACGTTGGCTATACCAACACGGCGAGACCGCCATATACTGGCTTCCCCAAGGCCAAGCGCAGCATATTAGTGTGAAGTTAAGCGCAGAAACCTACCGAGCAACAGTTTATGCCACGAAAA
>NW_017028433.1:0-213 GCF_001483705.2 Eufriesea mexicana | reverse complement strand
CTTGGCCCTGGAAGCCAGCAGCAGCTGTCGCGGCGGTATGTTGAGCTATGCTACGTTTGGTTATGTTAGGTTAAAACAGGTTTGGTTAGGGTACATGCAACATTTGTGGTATACATTGCAACACGGTGGGTTTCTGCGTTCTGGTATGCCGTAGTATACTCTGCTTGGCGCTGGGAGGCCACGTGTGGTGTTCTCGTCATGTCAGGTAGAGTT
>NW_017028432.1:0-213 GCF_001483705.2 Eufriesea mexicana | reverse complement strand
TCCATGCACTCATCCATCCATACGTACATCCATAAATACGTCCATACATACATCCATACATCCGTGCATACACCCATACACAAATCCATACATACAGCCATAGATACATCCGAAAATGCACCCATACATACATCCGTGCATACATCCATACATACGTCCACCCATCCACCCATTCATAAATCCATCCATCCATACATCCATCCATCCATACAT
>NW_017028431.1:0-213 GCF_001483705.2 Eufriesea mexicana | reverse complement strand
ATACTCGGAAGAGGAGGAACGGATACTTCGTGTGCACTGATGTTACTCGTTTTGTATTCCAAGTAAGTCTTCATTTTCGTTACAAACTTACATGGGATCTTCGGCAGGAACGAGAATGACGGCACAGAACACAAAAGGTTACATTTAACCTTACAAAAGGTTAAATTTATTAAGTATAATAAATTTTAAAACTCCAAAGGTGTATTCTATGTT
>NW_017028430.1:0-213 GCF_001483705.2 Eufriesea mexicana | reverse complement strand
TGCCTATCCCACTATTGCCGGCCACCTCATCGCCAAGCAGGGCATATTAGAAAGGAGTAGAACCCAGACGTCCGCAGGATGGCAATGAATGTTACGAAAGTGGAATATATCCCAACCTATCCCAAACAAACGTAACCTCACCGAACATATCCTATCACAAAGTAAGGCGCCGCTGCCACTATTTCTGGTAGCCCCAGAGCCTAGCAGGACATA
>NW_017028429.1:0-213 GCF_001483705.2 Eufriesea mexicana | reverse complement strand
GCGTTCGGTTAGGCTAGGTCAGGCTAGGTTTGGTCAGAATAGCGTTAACTTTTGTGCTGTACAATGTTATTCGGCGGATTTCTGCACTCCACTGTGTACTGGCATGCCCTGCTTTGCTCTGGGGAGTCCATCAATTGTAGTCTCGGCGCGTTAAGTTTATTTAGGCTACGTTTGGCTACGTTTGGCTACGTTTATTGGGTTTGGCTTGGATTG
>NW_017028428.1:0-213 GCF_001483705.2 Eufriesea mexicana | reverse complement strand
TGAATCTATGAGTGTATGTATGGACATATGGGCTGATGTATTTATGGACGTATAGATGGGTGGATGGATTGTTGGATGGGTGTGTGGATGATACGGAAGTATCGATGTGTGGATGTATACATGTATGGATGTGTGGGTGGATGGATGAACGATTGGATGGATGTATGGATGGATGGATGTACGGATGTATGTATGGATGTATGTGTGGGTGTA
>NW_017028427.1:0-213 GCF_001483705.2 Eufriesea mexicana | reverse complement strand
TGCATCATTGCAGTGGCTACAGCACGCCAAGAGGATCTTTCCCCCTTACTTACGCAAGGCAGTCAGCTCACCACACTAATAGTCGAAAATGTCAGTAAAATTGAACTTTACAGCCGGATTTTGTAGCACTGCGACGGCTATAGCACGTGAATTGAATCTTTCCTCCTTATACACACAAGAAAGTTAGCTCGCCACTATATTAGTCGAAAGTGT
>NW_017028426.1:0-213 GCF_001483705.2 Eufriesea mexicana | reverse complement strand
AGGTCAGTAATAGTGGTCCCGTCACGTTATTATGATTACGTCTATGTTTGGTTATGTTACGCTTGGTTAAGCGAGGAGTGGATACCATATACTTTTGTGCTGTATACTGCTATTCTCTGAACTTCTCCGTTGTATCGTGCTCTAATATGTTCTGCTTCTATCTGTGGAGGCCAGGAATGCTGATCTCGGCACGATAGTTATGTTACGTTTGAT
>NW_017028425.1:0-213 GCF_001483705.2 Eufriesea mexicana | reverse complement strand
TGTTATAGCTTGGTGAATAGATCGCCTATCGCCATCAATCCAATGGCAAGTACAGCCATCTACCTTCCAGAGAATAGGTCAATTCAAAATCGGTAACATGTTATAGAATGGAGAATAGATCGCCTAACGTCTTCAAACCAATGGCAAGTTCAGCCATTCACTTGCCAGAGAATAGGTCTATTCAAAATCTATAACCTGTTATAGCTTGGTGAA
>NW_017028424.1:0-213 GCF_001483705.2 Eufriesea mexicana | reverse complement strand
TGCCTTCCACAGAGACAAGCGGACTGTAATAGGGCACAGTGCTGCGCAGAAACCAAGCGCATTCCAGAGAATTGCGCAAAAGCCGAACAGAACCTAACATAACCTGACACAACCTAACATAACCAAGCGTAGCATAGCTCAAAGCAACGAGCCGCGGCCACTGCTCCTGGCCTCTCCAGGGTCAAGCAGAATGTATTACAGCACAGTAGATCA
>NW_017028423.1:0-213 GCF_001483705.2 Eufriesea mexicana | reverse complement strand
CAATTATTTTTATCAAAATTGCATTTTCTATTCCAAACGCTTCCATTTTATTATGCAAATAAAGCATACGCTGGAAGAACTTCTATTACCTTCCTATTCAAAGTGGAACCATATACAATCCTTAAAAACATACATCCAACGTTTGATTTTAAGTTTGCTCTAAAAATGAGTAGACTCTGCAACTATCGACCCTTTGCAATCTTCAGAGATTCG
>NW_017028422.1:0-213 GCF_001483705.2 Eufriesea mexicana | reverse complement strand
AATTTTATTGACATTTTCGAGTAATATCATGGTGAGCTGACTTTCTTCCATCTTTAGGAGGAATGGTTCTATTGGCGTGCTATAGCCAGTGCAATGCCATAAAATCAGGCTGGAAAATTCATTTTTATTGACATTTTCGACTAATATCAAGGTGTGCTGACTGTCTTGCATATATAAGGAGGAAAGATTCTATTAGCGTGCTCTAGCCGTTGC
>NW_017028421.1:0-213 GCF_001483705.2 Eufriesea mexicana | reverse complement strand
TAGCCACTGCATGGCAATAGAATGAGCCTGAAAAGTTCAATTCCATCGACATTTTCGACAAATGTTGAGGTGAGCAGACTTTTCTGCGTGAACAACGAAGTAAGATTCTATTGGATTGCTATAGCCATTGCAATGCAACAGAATCAGTCAGGAAACATCAATCCTATTGACATTTTCGACTAATTTCCTGTTGAGCAAACTTTTCTGCGTAAA
>NW_017028420.1:0-213 GCF_001483705.2 Eufriesea mexicana | reverse complement strand
ATAAATTTGAACTTTCCAGCCAGATTCTGTAGCATTGCGACGGCTATATCACGCCAATTGAATATTTCCTCCTTATTTACGAAAGAAAGATAACTCACCATGATATTAGTCGAAAATGTCAAAAAATTTGTATTTTCCAAACACATTCATTATCACTGCAATGGCTATAGCACGCCAATAGAGTTATCCCTCCTTATTTATGCATGAAAGGTG
>NW_017028419.1:0-213 GCF_001483705.2 Eufriesea mexicana | reverse complement strand
TATTCGCACGCTATGGCCATTACAAAGCTATAGAATCTGGCTGGAAAATTCAATTTTATAGACTTTTTCGACTAATATCGCGGTGGCGAAACCTTCCTGCATATATAAGGAGGAAAGATCATTGGCGCGTGCTATAGCCATTGCAATGGAATAGAATCTGGTTGGAAAATTCAATTTTATTGACATTTTCGACTAATATGGTGGTGGGCCATC
>NW_017028418.1:0-213 GCF_001483705.2 Eufriesea mexicana | reverse complement strand
TTATACGAGGTTTCCGAAATTTTTTACTTTAATTTTTATTATCTTAAAATTTCAAATTGATATGTCGATTTTGATTTAGAGAATTCCAATTGCTTTTAGTTTTAATTATTGAATTTTTGAACTTTTGATTTGTTTGAACACTTTTATTTTAAATTAGTGTACAGTGAGTTTTGTATATGTGTGGTGAGTTAATTGAGAATTTTTTATTTATTA
>NW_017028417.1:0-213 GCF_001483705.2 Eufriesea mexicana | reverse complement strand
TAACCCTTTATACCTTGGTGAATAGATCGTCTAACGCTTTCAATCCAATGGCAAGTACAGCCACCTACTTGCCAGAGAATATGTCCATTCAAAAACTATAATCTGTTATAGCTTGACGAATAGATCGCCTAACGCCTTCAATCCAATGGCAGTACAGACATCTGCCTGCTAGAAAATTGGTCTATTCAAAATCTATAACCAGTTATAGCTTGT
>NW_017028416.1:0-213 GCF_001483705.2 Eufriesea mexicana | reverse complement strand
ATATTTATACAAGAAAGATAGGTGACCACGCCTTTATTCGAAAATATCAATAAAATTAAATTTCCCAGGCAGATTCTGTTGCATCGCAATCACTATATCACGCCAGTAGAATCTTTCCTCCTTATATACGCAAGAAAGTTAGGTCACCAGAGTAATAGCCGAAAATGTCAATAAAATTCAATTTTGCAGCCAGATTCTATAGCATTGCAATGG
>NW_017028415.1:0-213 GCF_001483705.2 Eufriesea mexicana | reverse complement strand
TATAGCTCGCCAATAGAATGTTTCCTCCTTGCATATGCAAGGAAGATAGGTCACCACGATATTGGTCGAAAATGTCAATAAAATCGAATTCTCCAGGCTGATTATATGGAATTGCCGTAGCTATAGCACGCCACTAGTATCTTCCCTCCATATTTATGCACGAAAGTGAGCCCAACACGATATTAGTCGAAAAAGTCAATAAAGTTGAATTTT
>NW_017028414.1:0-213 GCF_001483705.2 Eufriesea mexicana | reverse complement strand
TTTTAATTTTAATTGGCAAGCAATTTCATTAAAAATTCCTTGTTGCATAAGAATCTGGAGAAACGGGAATAATAAAGAACGAAATAAAATATTAACCTTCAAAGTGAAGCTCTGATATATTTTCTGCTGTACCAATTATGCTTAACGTAACATTAGTTGATATAACTGATTGTGTTTCTGTTGAAGGGATACTGAAGTTAGTGAAAAATGAAA
>NW_017028413.1:0-213 GCF_001483705.2 Eufriesea mexicana | reverse complement strand
TACCCAAACCAAGCCATAGCTAACACAACCAAACCAAACGTACCCTACATCAACCTAACAGGGCGACACAAGAATTACTTGCTTCTCCAGAGCCAAGCTGTACATACTATCGCACAGTAGATCGCAGAAGTCCACCGCATATGTATGTAAAGCACAAAAGTCGATGGTATCTTGTCCTAACCGAAACAAACCTAACCTAACGTAACGTAACAT
>NW_017028412.1:0-213 GCF_001483705.2 Eufriesea mexicana | reverse complement strand
ACCTATTCTCTGGCCAGTAGATGGCTGTACTTGCCATTGGTTGAAGGCGTTATGCGACCTATTTACCAAGCTATAACGGACTATAGATTTTGAATAGGCCTATTCTCTGGCATGTAGATGGCTGTACCTGCCATTTGATTGAAGGCGTTTGGCGATCTATTCACCAAGCTATAACAAGTTATAGATTTTGAATAGACCTATTTTCTGGCAACT
>NW_017028411.1:0-213 GCF_001483705.2 Eufriesea mexicana | reverse complement strand
CAGAGAGCAGTAGAGCAGTATAGATGGTGGAAATCCTCCGAATAGCGATGTATAGCACAAAAGTCAGAGCGATCCTATACTAAGTTAACCAATCGTATCATAAGCAGACGTAATGCAACCCAATCTGACATGACACGAAGGCCAATGCTGGGCTCACAAGAGCTAAGCAGAGGACAGCAGAGCAAGGTGGAACGTTGGAGTCGTCCGAACAGC
>NW_017028410.1:0-213 GCF_001483705.2 Eufriesea mexicana | reverse complement strand
TGCCAACTACATATTGCCATCCATACATCCATCCATTCATACACCCATACATCCATACAGCCACACATCCATTCATATATACATCCGTACATCCATTTACCCGAACATCCATACATTCGTACATCCATACATACATACATCCATACATCGATACATCCATACATCCATACAGCCATCCATCCATACATATATCCAACCGTACTTCCATCCATC
>NW_017028409.1:0-213 GCF_001483705.2 Eufriesea mexicana | reverse complement strand
AACAGCAGTGTATATCACACAAGGCAGAGCTAACCTGACCAGAACATCCAAAGCTAACCTAACCAAGCGTATCGTAATTCAAGCTAACCAGACGAAATCATTGTTCCTGGCGTCCACAGAGACAAGCAGAGTGCGATAGCGCACAGAAGAGCGCAGATGGCCTTAGAATAGCAGTTTGTATGACAAAAGTGAAAGAAATCGTGGCATAAAGTA
>NW_017028408.1:0-213 GCF_001483705.2 Eufriesea mexicana | reverse complement strand
TACATTAATACATCCACACATCCATAAATCCATCCATCCATACATCCATTCAACCATACATACGTCCATACATACATTTATACATACATCCATACATACACCCATACATACGTCCAACCATACATCCATCCACTGATACATCCAGCCATACATACATTCATACAAATATACATCCATACATCCATACATACATACATCCGTACATCCATACAT
>NW_017028407.1:0-213 GCF_001483705.2 Eufriesea mexicana | reverse complement strand
GTATCCACAAATACGCTACTATAGACGAAGGATTACTCTGTTCAATTATGATTTAAGTTATATAACTGCCCTAGAATTGCAGGATACGAACCCAGTGTGCCTCCAGATATTACAAATTGGCACCACTTTATTCAGTACAGCCATCATCACTGTAATATTTCCTTTGGAATACTTGGTTCACTGAGGATGTATGTTCCAAAACAATTCTGGCAT
>NW_017028406.1:0-213 GCF_001483705.2 Eufriesea mexicana | reverse complement strand
CGGGGCGCCGCTCCGCGGGGATGAGCTCCGCCCGCGCGCCACCCGTGACCACCGCGAAGACAGTAACGATGCGCGGTAACGATAAGAAGAAGAGCGGCGGTAAGCCGGGCCCCGTCGCGGCCGATTCTTAAGCGGCCGCCGTCGCGGTTTGGGTACCCGAGGTGTCGAGTCTCTCTTGCGCGGAGGCCATCTCCGCTGCAAGGGGAAAGATAA
>NW_017028405.1:0-213 GCF_001483705.2 Eufriesea mexicana | reverse complement strand
AATATATAATAAACTATAAACCGTTATCTCGTATCATGTACTTACAACCATAAACAAGTATTTCCAACTGATCCCAAGACATTGTCAAAGCACGCTTAATCACCAGAAATAATCGTACTCTGAACGATCTAACCGACTTGAGCATTCCGCTTAATGAAATAGAACATAATGAAATTGGTTAACGTGATCTGCCGGCAAATGTAAATAATTTCA
>NW_017028404.1:0-213 GCF_001483705.2 Eufriesea mexicana | reverse complement strand
CGCTAGTGAGTTAAGTGCAAAGTCGTCACAGGACTCTCGAAACTCTTTCTCGTGAAAGGGCTACTGGCTGTGAACTATATCCATCACAAATTTCATAACAAATACAAAAGTGACTATTCCACATATAAAAATCTACACCAATCTAAACCCTTGATATTAACTTCTATTAACTTCACCAATTTTTCAGAAACCAAACTTATCTTCAGGCGGAAC
>NW_017028403.1:0-213 GCF_001483705.2 Eufriesea mexicana | reverse complement strand
ACTCCTAACGTTTCGTGACCTCTACAGCTGCCATCCTCAGAGTCAATCAGAACATACTAGAGGAGAGTAGAGCGCAGAAGTCCATAGAATCCCAGTGTAATGCAGAAAAGTCAAAGCCACACTATCCTATCCCAAGCAAGTGTTACCTTACCAAACGAAGCCTAACTCAACAAAGCGAGCCGCGGCAACTGTTACTGGGCTCCCCAGGGACAA
>NW_017028402.1:0-213 GCF_001483705.2 Eufriesea mexicana | reverse complement strand
TATGCAAGAAAGTTGGCTCACCACGATATTAGTCGAAAATGTCAATAAAATTGTACTTTCCAGACGTATTCTGTAGCTGTGCAATGCCCATAGCACGCCAATAGATTCTTTCCTCCTTACATATGTAAGGAAGTTAGCTCACTACGACAGTGGTCGAAAATGTCAATAAAATTGAATTTTCCAGGAAGATTCTATAGCGTTGCAATGGTAATA
>NW_017028401.1:0-213 GCF_001483705.2 Eufriesea mexicana | reverse complement strand
AATTTTATTGATATTTTCGACTAATATCGTTGTCAGCTAGCTTTCTTGCATAAATAAGGAAGAGATATCCTGTTTGCATGCTATAGCCATTGCAACGCTATACGACCTGGCTGGAAAATTCAATTTTATTGACATTTTCGACTATTATCCTGGTGAGCTAACTTTCTTGCGTAATTAAGGAAGAAATATCCTATTGTCGTGCTATAGCCATTG
>NW_017028400.1:0-213 GCF_001483705.2 Eufriesea mexicana | reverse complement strand
TAGTCGAAAATGACAATAAAATTGAATTTTCCAGGACGATTCTGTAGCATTGCAATGTCAATAGCACGCCAGTAGATTCTCACCTACTTATTTATGAATGAAAGTCAGCTCACCAAGATATCAGTCGAGACTGTCAATGGAATTGAATCTGCCAGGAACATTCTATATCATTGCAGTGGATATAGCACGCCAAAAGTATCTTTCCTCCTTAGT
>NW_017028399.1:0-213 GCF_001483705.2 Eufriesea mexicana | reverse complement strand
CAGGATGAGACATATAACGTTTGATTATGTTACTATTGGTTTGGTGAGGAAAATATAGCTTCCGCTTTTAAGGTATATATCGATATTCGGTGGATTTCTGTGGTCTACATTGCTCTACTTCGCCCTGCTGAGCTCTCGAGAGGCCAGCAATGGCAATCGCGGCTCGATGGTATGTGTTACGTTACGTTTGGTTAAGTTACGCTTGGTTAGGTT
>NW_017028398.1:0-213 GCF_001483705.2 Eufriesea mexicana | reverse complement strand
CACTGAGACGGCTATAGCACGCCAATTGAATCTTTCCCCCTTATTTATGCAATAAAGTTAGCTTACCACGATATTAGACGAAAATGTCAATAAAGGTGAATTTTCCAGGAAGATTATATAGCTTTGCAATGCCCATAGCAGGCCAATAGATACTTTCCTCCATATATATGCAAGATAGTTAGCTCACAACGATGTTAGTCGAAATATCAATAA
>NW_017028397.1:0-213 GCF_001483705.2 Eufriesea mexicana | reverse complement strand
GGCGCCTTCGCAGGGGCGTCAACAGCCCCCCCCCCCACGGGAAGCGCACGCGACAGTGTCCGCTGAGGCCACCATTCCATGCCGCGCGCGCAGGCCGGCGGTGGTGCTCACTTGCTCCGGCGCTGGGGCAGGCGCGTTCCGCCCGGCCGTCACGGGGAGCGTACGCACGAGCTCCTCGAACTTTGCGTCGATTCGGAGACTGAGTGCCGCGAG
>NW_017028396.1:0-213 GCF_001483705.2 Eufriesea mexicana | reverse complement strand
ACCTTTATCGCCGACGCCCTTCCCCGTCACCTTCTTATTTCTTCTTCTTCTTCTTCTTCTTCTATTCCTCCCACACACACACACGCGCACGCACACGCACACCCTCTAAATGGCAGAAAGAAACGACACCGTACTTTTTCCAGCACCCGGATCGGAGTAGAGCTTCGATTCTTTTCTTGCTTCAACGACGTCTAGCTACGAATCGGACGCGAG
>NW_017028395.1:0-213 GCF_001483705.2 Eufriesea mexicana | reverse complement strand
GGTGTATTACTGCGCCCTACTGTGCTCTACTATATTCTGCTAGTGCCTGGGGAGGTCAAAAACCGTGGTCGCTGCACGTTATTGAGGGTTATGCTTCGTTTGGTTTGGTTGGCTTAGGTCAGGTTATGTTGGGATATCATCGACTTTTGACCTTTTCACTTTTATTACGCTAGCTTGTGCTCTCTACTGTGCTCTACAATGTTCTGCTTGGCC
>NW_017028394.1:0-213 GCF_001483705.2 Eufriesea mexicana | reverse complement strand
TTGTGCGAGAAAGTTTACTCACCACGATATTAGTCGAAAATGCCAATAAAATTGAACTTTCCAGCCATATTCTATTGCACTGCAAAGGCTATAGCCCGCCAATAGAATCATTCCTCCTCATTTTTGCGAGAATATTAGCGCACCACGATGTTAGTCGAAAATGTCAATAAAATTCAACTTTCCAGACAGATTCTATAGCATTGAAATTCCTAT
>NW_017028393.1:0-213 GCF_001483705.2 Eufriesea mexicana | reverse complement strand
GTCCTGGCGCGATAGTTTGAGGTAGGGTACGTTTGGTTAGACAAGGCTTGGTTAGGTTCGGTCGTGATGTCTTCGTCTTTTGTGCTATAAACTACTGTTCGGTATATTTCTCCTCTCTTCTGTGTTGCAATGTGCTCCTCTTGCCCCTGGGGAGGCCAGAAATTGCGGCCGCGGCGCGTCTGGTTCAGTTATGCAACGCTTGGTTAGGTTTGG
>NW_017028392.1:0-213 GCF_001483705.2 Eufriesea mexicana | reverse complement strand
TCTACTCATCCATCCATCCATAGATCCACCCATCCATACATACATCGAACCATACATCCATCGTACCATACGAACACCCATCCATACATACATCGATCCATTCATCCATACATGCGTTAATCCACACATCCATACATACATCCATCCATACATACATTCATGCATCCGTACATCTGTACAACAATACATCCATCCACCCATATATCCTGCCAT
>NW_017028391.1:0-213 GCF_001483705.2 Eufriesea mexicana | reverse complement strand
CAGGTAGATTCTGCCACACATCCATCCATACATCCACACATACATCCATAAGAATATCCATTCTAACATGCGTACATCTGTACATCAATACATCCATCCACCCACATATCCTGCTATCTACACATCCGTCCACCCATACATCCATCCATCCACACACCCATACATCCATACATCCATACATCCATACATCAATACATACATCCATACATCCAC
>NW_017028390.1:0-213 GCF_001483705.2 Eufriesea mexicana | reverse complement strand
TGCTCTAATGTCTTCAGCTTGGCTCTGGGAAGGACAGCAATAGTTGTCTCGGCACGTTACGTTGAGTCAGCGTATTATCGGTTAGGCTGGGCTATGCTAAGTTTGGTTGGTAAAGCTTTAACTTTTGTGCTGCACGCTGCTGTTCGCTGCATTTCTGCGCTCAACTGTGCTTCAGCATGCCAGCTTGGCTCTGGGGAGGGCAGTTATGGCGGC
>NW_017028389.1:0-213 GCF_001483705.2 Eufriesea mexicana | reverse complement strand
CATTGGATTGAAGGCGTTAGGTGGTCTATTCACCATGATATAACAGGTTATAGATTTTCAATACACCTATTCTCTGGCATGTAGATGGCTGTACTTGCCATTAGTTGAAGACGTTAGGCGACCTATTCTCCAAGCTGTAACAGAATATATAGCTTGAATATGCCTATTCTCTGGCAAGTAAATGGCTGTACTTGCCATTGGATTGAAGGCGTT
>NW_017028388.1:0-213 GCF_001483705.2 Eufriesea mexicana | reverse complement strand
TAGACGATCTATTCACCAAGATATTACAGGCTATAGGTTCTGTCTATACCTATTCTCTGGAAATTAGGTGGCTGTAGTTGCCATTGGATTGAAAGCGTTAGGAGATATATTCACCAGGCTATAACAGATTATAGATTCTCAATATACCTGTTGTCTGGCAAGTAGATGGCTGCGCTTGCCATAGGATTGAAGGTGTTGGGCGAACTATTCACC
>NW_017028387.1:0-213 GCF_001483705.2 Eufriesea mexicana | reverse complement strand
GTATGAATGGATGGATGTATGCAAGGATAGATGTATGTCTGTAAGCATGTGCGGGTGGATGAATGGATGGGAGGACGAACTGAATAGTGGGTGAATGGATGGGTGGAAGAACGGATGCATGGATGGATCGAAGGTCGTATGTATAGATGCATGTATGAATGGATGTATGGTTGTATGAATGTATATATGTATGAATGTATGGATGTATGGTTG
>NW_017028386.1:0-213 GCF_001483705.2 Eufriesea mexicana | reverse complement strand
GCATCGTTGAATAATTGTGAATTTCACTGCGAGGCGCCCCTCGAGTGCAAAGGGTTCAGACGACCACGTGGAACACGAAATTTGGACTAAAGGTGGGTTACGAAGGGAAGAGAGAAAACACCCTACTGTAACCCTACTAGAGCCCAAATGTCGGTGTATAAATTTCAGTTAAAAATTCTGCGTTACACAGGGAGCAATTATTCGCGAGGCATC
>NW_017028385.1:0-213 GCF_001483705.2 Eufriesea mexicana | reverse complement strand
TTTTTAATTTTTATGGGATGTTTATAGGAATTATTTATATGGTTTTATTCTTAACTCTTCACTCTAGACGATTTTTTCGTTACAGAAAAATAGTCGACGATATTTTTAAAACAGCAAATAAGACATCGTATGCAAATTAAGACGTATAACTATTTTGCTTCGATATTCCACGCATCGTTGGGTAATTGTAAATTTGATATATTAATTAACATC
>NW_017028384.1:0-213 GCF_001483705.2 Eufriesea mexicana | reverse complement strand
CGGTGGATTGCTGCGCTCTACTGTGCTCTAGTATGTCCTGTTTGGCTCTGGTGAGGGCGACAAAAGCCGTCTCCGCGAGCTAGGTTGGGTAAGGCTATATTTGTTTGTGTTGCGTTTGCTTTCGTTAGGCTATGGAAGCTTTGAGTTCCATGATTTACACTGCGGTTACACGGGTTTCTGATTTCTACTCTCCACTAACGCTTTCTGCTTGGC
>NW_017028383.1:0-213 GCF_001483705.2 Eufriesea mexicana | reverse complement strand
TGCCGAGACTACAATTGCTGGCCTCCCAAGAGACAAGCAGAACATATTAGAGCAATGTGTAGCGCAGAAATCCACAGTACAACGGTGTATTGCGCAGATATTAATGCCATCCTACCCTAACCTATCCAAAGTAACATTACCATACGCAAGAGATCTCACCTTAACGTGCCGGGAACACTATTACTGGCCTCCACAGAGCCAACTAGAGCATAC
>NW_017028382.1:0-213 GCF_001483705.2 Eufriesea mexicana | reverse complement strand
TTCAAAATCTATAACCTGTTATAGCTTGGTGAATAGACCGAATAACGCCTTCAATCCAATGGCTAGTACAGCCATCTTCGTGCCAGAGAATATGTCTATACAAAATCTATATCTTGTTATAGCCTGGTGTGCAGATCGCCTAACGCCTTTATCCCAATGGCAAGTACTGCCATTTACTTGCCAGAGAATAGGTCTATTCAAAGTCTATAACCT
>NW_017028381.1:0-213 GCF_001483705.2 Eufriesea mexicana | reverse complement strand
ACGACTTTTGGCATCCACAGTGACAAGCAGAACCTATTAGGGCACAGTAGGGTGCAGAAATCCTCTGAATAGCAGTTTATAGCGCAGAAGACAAAGCTAGCCCCTCCAAACCTAACCAATCGTAACGTAACCTTACGTGACATAATCAATCCTAACGTGACGGGACCGCTACTGCTGGCTTCCTCAGAGCCAAACGGAACATATAAAAGGAGA
>NW_017028380.1:0-213 GCF_001483705.2 Eufriesea mexicana | reverse complement strand
AGGAGGAAAGAAGGTTTTTGAGTGCTATAGCCATTGCAATGATATAGATTGTTGCTGGAAAATGCAACTTTGTTGACATTTTCGACTAGTATCGTGGTGAGCAAACTTTCATGCATAAACAAGGAGGAATGATCCTATTGGCGAGATGTGGCCATTGCAATGCTTTAGAATTTGACTGGAAAGTTCAATTTTATTGACATTTTCGACTAATAT
>NW_017028379.1:0-213 GCF_001483705.2 Eufriesea mexicana | reverse complement strand
AAGAATCGCTAAACGCTATCCAATCTATGTAACCACGATGGAATAATAAAAAAGCAACCTATTTATCAAGAGTATTTCTCTTTCCTCTATCAAAAGAAAGGAAGGAAATTTAAAACAATAATAAAAAAGAAGTCCAAAATCCTATACAAGTTGGTCACTCGAAATATCCATCAAATCTTACAAAGAAATAAAAATCCTCGAAGTCTCAGGAAC
>NW_017028378.1:0-213 GCF_001483705.2 Eufriesea mexicana | reverse complement strand
GAGGAGAGTAGAGCGAAGGAGTCCATAGAGTCGCAGTGTATATCAGAAAAGTCTAATATAGCCGACCCTAACATAACCAATCGTAAGACAACCAAACTCAACGTAACTCTACAAAACGTACCGCGATCACTGTATCTGCCCCCCACCCCGGAGCCAAGCAGAGCTATCCAGAGCGTAGTAGAGCGCAGAAATCCACCGCATTGGCGTGAACGG
>NW_017028377.1:0-213 GCF_001483705.2 Eufriesea mexicana | reverse complement strand
CCTAACCCATGCAAACGTAAGCTAACTAAACGTAATCTAGATCAGACGTACACGCCGCGACCTATCTTTCTGGCCTCGCCAGAGCGAAGCAATGCATATTAGAGCACAGTAGCGTGGAGAAATCCGTCGAATGGCAGTGTACAGCACAATAGTCGAAGGTATGCTCTCCTAGCCAGACCAAACGCAGCATAATTGAACATAACGTATCCAAAT
>NW_017028376.1:0-213 GCF_001483705.2 Eufriesea mexicana | reverse complement strand
AGGTTAGGTTTAGTTAGGTTTGGTTAGGGTATCTTTGACTTTTGTGCTATACACTGCTATTCGGCGGATTTCTACGCTCTACGTTGCTCTACTAAACTCCGCTCGACTCTGGGGAGGCCAGTCATAGCGGTCACGGCCTGGTCGGTTGAATTAGGTTACGTTTGGGCTCGTTATGTTCGTTTGGGTCAGGTTTGGATACATTTGACTTTCGCG
>NW_017028375.1:0-213 GCF_001483705.2 Eufriesea mexicana | reverse complement strand
TAAAATGGAATTTTCCATACTGATTCTATAGCATTGCGAAGGCTATAGGAAGCCAATAGAATCATTCATAGTTTTTTATGCGAAAATGTTAACTCACCACGATATTAGCCGTTTATGTCAATAGAATTGAATTTTCCATCCGCACTCTATATCATTGCAATGTCTAGAGCACGCCACTAAAATCCACCCTGCTTATTTTTGCAAGAAAGGTAG
>NW_017028374.1:0-213 GCF_001483705.2 Eufriesea mexicana | reverse complement strand
TTTAGTCACACCACGTTTGGTTACGTTAAGGCAAGATAGCTTACACTTTTGCGCTGTAAACCGTTATTCTGTGGACTTCTGCGTTCCACATTGCTCTACTATACGCTGCTCGAACCTCGGGATACCAGCAATAGTGGTCGCGGCACGCTGGGTTAAGTTATACTAGGCTTCGTTAGGTTAGGTTACGTTGTGTTGCTTGGCCCTGTGTAGGCC
>NW_017028373.1:0-213 GCF_001483705.2 Eufriesea mexicana | reverse complement strand
CATTGCTCTACTCTACTCTGCTCGACTCTCAGTAGGCCAGGTACAATGGTCGCCGCAAGTTAGTTTGAGATATATTACGTTTGGATGCATAAGGTTACGTTGAATTGGGTTAAGATAGCTGTGGCTTTTGTGCTACGCACTTTTATTCTGTGGACTTCTGCGCTCATCTGTGCGCTATCGCAGTCTGCTTGTCTCTGCGGACGCCAGGAATAG
>NW_017028372.1:0-213 GCF_001483705.2 Eufriesea mexicana | reverse complement strand
TGGATGTACCTACGGAAGTATGTATGGATGTATGTATGTATGTATGTATGGGTGTATGTACGGGTGTAGGTATGTATGTATGTGCGGGTGAATGTACTGATGTATGGTTAGGTGGATGTATTGGTGGATGGATGTATGGAAGGATGGGTATATGGATGGATGGACGTATGGGTGGATGGATGTTTGGATGGATGAATGGAAGGAAGTATCCAT
>NW_017028371.1:0-213 GCF_001483705.2 Eufriesea mexicana | reverse complement strand
GTAATGCTTTTGTCACGGAATCGCCAACGACGTGGTACACACGTTGTTAGGCAATTGTTACAGCAACACTGGGCCGTTCTATCACACTCGTCTGTGAATTTCTTGCACCGCAAGTGATTAAAGGATAGAATTCATTTAATTATTCCTCCTCCTGTTTCGATTATTCCTTCACGTATGATACAGCACATCTCGATGTATCGAAGCGTCATCAAC
>NW_017028370.1:0-213 GCF_001483705.2 Eufriesea mexicana | reverse complement strand
TTCAAATTGAAAAAAATAGAAGAAAAAAATAGTTCCCAATTTATTTTATATATTTTTACAACAGTTCAAAAACATAATTTATGCGATTCAAAACATCTTTTAACTACATAAACTACAAAAGAAGTTGCTGCTTATCTACATTTTGTGCGCGTGGACAGGATTTGAAGAAATCACCATGTTACGGTGGTATTTATCGTAGTAGGTCCATTATGT
>NW_017028369.1:0-213 GCF_001483705.2 Eufriesea mexicana | reverse complement strand
AAAAAAGGAGGAAAGATACTATTGGCAAGCTGTAGCCAATGCAATGCTTTAGAATCAGGCTGAGAAACACAATTATATTGACATTTCCGCCTAGTTTTGTGGTGAGCTACCTTTTTTGCATAAATAATGAGGAAGGATAATATTGGCGAACTATAGCCATTGCATTGATATAGAATGTGTTTGGGAAATTCAAATTTATTGACATATTCGTCT
>NW_017028368.1:0-213 GCF_001483705.2 Eufriesea mexicana | reverse complement strand
TCTGGCCACCACGAAGCCGAGCAGAAAGTTGTACGACATAGATGGGTGCGGAAATCCACCGAAAAACAGTGCATTGCACGTAAGTCACAGCTTGCCAAACCGAACTTATCATAACCAAACATAACCAAACGTAACGGAGCTCTACCTGAAAAGCTGAGACCACCACTGTTGGCCTCACCAGAGCGAAGCTGAATATACTAGAGCACAGCAGTG
>NW_017028367.1:0-213 GCF_001483705.2 Eufriesea mexicana | reverse complement strand
AAATCTATAATCTGTTATAGCTTGGTTAATAGGTCGCCTAGCGTCTGCAACCAATGGCATGTAAATCCATCTACTTGCCAGAGAATAAGTCTATATAAAACCTATAAGCTGCCGTAGCTTGGTGAATAGGTCGCCTAACGCCTTCAATCAAATGACAAGCACAGCCATCCACTTGCCAGATGATATATCTATTCAAAATCTATATTCTGTTAT
>NW_017028366.1:0-213 GCF_001483705.2 Eufriesea mexicana | reverse complement strand
AGGTCAGGCCAGATCATATATGATCAGGTCAGGTCAGGTCAGGTCAGATCAGTCAGGTCAGGTTAGGTCAGGTCAGGACAGGTTAGGTCTGGTCAGGTCAGGTCAGGTCTGGTCAGGTCAGGTCAGATTAGTCTGGTCTGGTCAGGTCATGTCACGTCTGGTCAGGTCACCTCTGGAAAAGTCAGGTCAGTTCAGTTCAGGTCAGGAGATGAC
>NW_017028365.1:0-213 GCF_001483705.2 Eufriesea mexicana | reverse complement strand
CGAGCAATAATAGTCATGGCTCGTTATGTTATGTTATATTACATTCGGTTAGGTTAGGTTAGGTCATGTTTGGTGAGGATAGCTGCGACTTTCGTGCTGTACACTATTATATTGTGGATTTCTGTGATCTACAGTGCTCTGATGCGTCCTGCTTGGCTCTGGGGAAGCCAGGCGCAGAGGTCGCATTAAGCTATGAAGGCCTATGCCACGTTC
>NW_017028364.1:0-213 GCF_001483705.2 Eufriesea mexicana | reverse complement strand
CCTTGCCGAACATAACTCACCCTAAACTACCCAAGCGTAACCTAACTCAACCTAACCTACCTGTACTACTATTGCTAGCCTCCATAGATCCAAACAGAAAGAGTTAGAACACAATAGAGCGCAGGAATTCGCGGATAGGAGCGTATAGCGCAAAAGGGCGAACTATCCTATCCTAACCTCGCAAACGCAAAAGAAACCGAACGTAGCATAGCT
>NW_017028363.1:0-213 GCF_001483705.2 Eufriesea mexicana | reverse complement strand
CTGCTCTCTACTTTCCACTCATATGCTTTGCTTGACTCTGGGAAGGGTAGCAATAGTGGTCTCGGAAGGTTGTCATGAGTTTGGCTGCGCTTGGTTAGTTTAGGCTAAATCAGGTAATGTTTGGATATATCTGGCTATTGTGCTTAACACTGAAATGCGGCGGATTTCTGCGCGCTACTGATATCTAGTCTTTCCGGCTTGGCTCTGCGTGGC
>NW_017028362.1:0-213 GCF_001483705.2 Eufriesea mexicana | reverse complement strand
AGAGGACAGGTATCCACCGAATAACAGTGTATAGCTCGATAGTCGTAGCGACCCTGACCAAACATATTCTAACCCAACGCAGCCAAACGTAGCCTAACATACCATCACGTGCCAGGGACACTATTGCTGTCCCCCCGAATGTCGAGCAGAGTGTAGTGGAGAAATGCAGAGAGCGGAAATCCACCGAAGAGCAGTGTATAGCACAAAAGTCAA
>NW_017028361.1:0-213 GCF_001483705.2 Eufriesea mexicana | reverse complement strand
CTAATATCGTGGTCAGCTAATTTTATTACATAAATAAGGAGAAAAGATTCTATTGGTGTGCTGCAGCCATTGCAATGCTATAGAAACTGACAGGAAAACTCAATTTTGTTGACATTTTAGACAAATATCGTGGCGAGCTAATTTTATTATATAAATAAGGAGAAAAGATTCTATTGACGTGCTATAGCCATTGCAGTGCTATAGAATCTGACT
>NW_017028360.1:0-213 GCF_001483705.2 Eufriesea mexicana | reverse complement strand
CAGTGCCGAGCAGAACCTATTTGAGCTCAGTTGAGGGCAGAGATCCACCGTATGGCGGTGTACGGAAACAAAGTCAAAGCGTTCCTATCTTAACCCAACCAAACCTAACATGACCAAACGTAGCAATACTCAGCATAACATGCCTTGGCGACCCTTGCAGGCCTCCACAAAGCCAAGCAGAGCATATTAGAGCAATATGGATCGCAGAAATCC
>NW_017028359.1:0-213 GCF_001483705.2 Eufriesea mexicana | reverse complement strand
TATCCAACGAGACGGAGACGGTCCTGGCGGGTGTTCCGCCGTTCGAACAGCAAGCGGTGTAGGGGGCCTGAATCTACGGTCTCCTTCAAGCTGGCGGCGGCGTTGCTCCTGAAGAAGGGGCCGTTTCGTTGAGGCGAAGGTTCCGACAGACCGTTATGACCGCCTGGCGAGCTCGGCTGAGGAGGCCGAGCAGCCGGCAGCACCGGGCGTTAG
>NW_017028358.1:0-213 GCF_001483705.2 Eufriesea mexicana | reverse complement strand
ACGGTGCCGTGTTGCAAGTCATTCTCAATCGCAAAGGTTTTTGTAGACGAGCAATTGTTTTCCGTTACTCTTTTTGTACCTTTAGTACAAGCCCTAGAGAGTCCTTGTAGATCCGTGATTTACACCGTCACGTGAGGTGACGCACAGGACAACAAACGCGCGTACGCAGGAAACGAAAGGGCACAGGGTGCATCGTCTCTCTGACACGAGGTG
>NW_017028357.1:0-213 GCF_001483705.2 Eufriesea mexicana | reverse complement strand
AAAAATTCGAAAACGCCAATCGCAATAAGTTGAACAACGTTATTGTAAAATTTTGGTTATACTGTACAGTGCTGAAAATACCACTAATACTGCCAATTAACAGAGACAAACGGATGTGTCACAGACTTTTCACCGATAATCAAAATTTATGAACTCTCCAACGAAATTATTTTTTCAGAATAATGCAACACTGACAACATCATCGCGCAGAGA
>NW_017028356.1:0-213 GCF_001483705.2 Eufriesea mexicana | reverse complement strand
ACCTAACCGAAACAAACGTAGCATAAGCCAACCTGTCGTGCGGCGAGCACTATTGTAGGCCTCGCGAGAGCCAAGCAGAGAATAACGGAGCAATATATGGCAAAAAATCGACGTTGAAGCTGCGTACAGCACAAAAGCCAAAGCCGCCCAAACCAAGCCTAGCCAAACCTATCCTAACCTAGCGTAACGTAGCAGAGCCTAACGTGTGTGGAC
>NW_017028355.1:0-213 GCF_001483705.2 Eufriesea mexicana | reverse complement strand
AGGTTATAGATTTTGAATAGACTTATTCTCAGGCAAGGAGGTGGCTGTACTTGCCATTGGATTCAAGGCGTTAGGACATCTATTCACCAAGCTGTAACGGGTTATAGATTACGAATAGACCCCTTCTCTGGCAAGTAGATGGCTGTTCTGGCCATTAGATTGAAGGCGTTAGGCGATCTAATCACTAAGCTATGGCTGCATTTAGATTCTGAT
>NW_017028354.1:0-213 GCF_001483705.2 Eufriesea mexicana | reverse complement strand
GCACTGTATTTAGAAAAAAAACGGCGAAAATCGAATAAAAACCACTGATTCTGTTAGAGAAGAACCCATTCTATCGATTGATAATGAAAAATCAAAATCCAAAATCGAAGTTTCAAAGAACTAAGCCACGAGAGATAACGTCGCACCGTGACCTGTCACACGCGTCCACTTTCAGCACTGTATTTAGAAGAAAAACGGCGAAAATCGAATAAA
>NW_017028353.1:0-213 GCF_001483705.2 Eufriesea mexicana | reverse complement strand
CTCTCCAAACCCAACGAACGGTATCACAACCAAATGTCAGCTAAACCAACCTAACGCGCCGCGCTCACTACTGCCGGCCACCGCAGATCCAAGCAGAGCGCACTAGTGTGGATTGGAACGCAGAAATCCACAGAATCGCATTGTATATCGGTGAAGTCAATGCTACGCAAGCCTAACCCAAACTAACATAACAAACAAACATAGCCAAACTCA
>NW_017028352.1:0-213 GCF_001483705.2 Eufriesea mexicana | reverse complement strand
CGAAACGTAACCCTAACCCACCTAACGAGCCGAGACCACTACCGCTGGCCTCGTCAGAGCCTATCAGAACGTACTAGGGCACAGTAGAGTGCAGAAATCCTCCGAAGCGCAGTATATAGATCAAATTTCAAGATCATCATATCCAAACCCAACCCAAACTTACCTAACCAAACGTGATATAACAAAGGCTATGGTGCCACGACCACTATTCCT
>NW_017028351.1:0-213 GCF_001483705.2 Eufriesea mexicana | reverse complement strand
ACCAATGGCAAGTACAGCCATCTACTTGCCAGAGATTGGTTCTAATCAAAATGTATAACCTCCAACAGCATGGCGAATATGGCGACCAACGCCTTCAATCCAATGTCAAGTACAGTCATCTAATTTCCAGAGAATAGGTCTATCTTAAACCTGTAACCTGTTATAGCTTGGTGAGTAGATCGCTTAACGCCTTCAATCCAATGGCAAGAACAG
>NW_017028350.1:0-213 GCF_001483705.2 Eufriesea mexicana | reverse complement strand
TACTTGCCAGAGAATAAGTCTATTCAAAACCTATAAGCTGCCATAGCTTGGAGAATAGGTCGCGTAACGTCTTCAACCAATGGCAAGAACAGCCATTTGCTTGCCGGAGAATTGGTCTATTCAAAATCTATAATCTGCGATAGCTTGGTAAATAGGTCGCCTATCGCCTTCAACCAATGGCAAGAACAGCCATCTGCTTGCCAGAGAATTGGT
>NW_017028349.1:0-213 GCF_001483705.2 Eufriesea mexicana | reverse complement strand
AGGTTGAGACATGTTACGTTTAGTGCAGTTAGGTTTGGATAGATTCGGTTAGGAGGGCTTTGCCCTTGCGCTATAAACTGCTCTTCGCTCGATTGCTGCCTTCTACATTGTTCTACTATAAGCAACTTGGCACACCTGAGGCCCACAATAGTCGCCGTTGCTCGTCATGTTGTGTCAGGATACGTGTGGTTACGTTAGGTTAGTATAAGTTTG
>NW_017028348.1:0-213 GCF_001483705.2 Eufriesea mexicana | reverse complement strand
TCCCCAGCGCCAAGCGGAGTATACTACAGTACAGCAGAGCGCAGAAATCCACCGCATTGCAGTAAATGACACAAAAGCCGAAGATATCGTGACCTAACCAAACCCATACCTAACTGAACGTAGCATACCTCAATATAACGTGCAGCGGCACCATCTCCTGGCATCCCCAAGGCCAAGCAGAATATAGCAGAGCAATGTAGAGCGCAGAAATCC
>NW_017028347.1:0-213 GCF_001483705.2 Eufriesea mexicana | reverse complement strand
GGCTATGCTAGGAGGTGACAGCTTTGCCTATTGTGCTTTACGCTGCCATTCGGTGGATTAGAACGCTCTAAAGTGCTCTAGGCTGTTCAGCTCGGAACATTACGTTGAGTTAGGTCACGTTCGGTTTAGTTAGGTTAGGCCAAGTTTAGCTAGGGTAGCTTTCACTTTTTTGCGATGCACTGGAATTCGGTGGATTTGTTCGCTCTACATTGC
>NW_017028346.1:0-213 GCF_001483705.2 Eufriesea mexicana | reverse complement strand
CAGGACACTATTCCTGTCGTTCACAGAGACAAGTGGAGTGCGATAGCGAACAGAAAATCGCAAGCGGACATAGAATAACAGTGCGTAGCACAAAAGACGGAGCTACCCTATTCTAACCTAACCAATCGTATCATAAGCAGACGTAACGACACCCAGGCATCACGAGAGCTAAGCAGAGTATAGCAGAGCCATATAGGATTCTTCAATCGTCCG
>NW_017028345.1:0-213 GCF_001483705.2 Eufriesea mexicana | reverse complement strand
TCAGGTCAGTATATCCTCGACCTTTGCAACATACACTGCTACTCAGGTGGATTTCTGCACTCTGCACTGCTCTACTATAATATGCTCGACCCTGTGATGGCGAGCAATTGCGGCCGTGGCACGTCATGTTCAGTTAGGATACGTATGGTCAGGTTAATTTAGGTTAAGTTTGGTTAGGGTAGCTTTGACTTTCGTGCTATACACAGTTATTCG
>NW_017028344.1:0-213 GCF_001483705.2 Eufriesea mexicana | reverse complement strand
TTGACATTTTCGATTAATATCGTGGTGAGCTAACTTTCTTGCATAAATAAGGATGAATGATTCAATTGGCTTGCTATAGCCTTCGAAATGCTATAGAATCGGACTGGAAAATTCAATTTTACTGACATTATCAACTAATATCGTGGTGATCTACCTTTATTGCATAAATAAGGAGGAAAGATTCAATTTGCTTGCTATAGCCGCTCAAGTGCT
>NW_017028343.1:0-213 GCF_001483705.2 Eufriesea mexicana | reverse complement strand
ATCTTGCTGGAAAATGCAATTTTATTGACATTTTCGACTAATATTGTGTTGACCAAACTTTCTCGCATATATAAGGAGGAAAGATTTTACTGGCGTGCTATAGCGATAACAATGCTATAGAATCTGGCTGGAAAATTGAGTTCTATTGACTTTTCGACTAATATCGTGGTGACCTAACTTTCTTGCATAAATAAGGAGGGAACATCCTATTGG
>NW_017028342.1:0-213 GCF_001483705.2 Eufriesea mexicana | reverse complement strand
AGAATGTTTCGTCCATATTTATACAGGAAGGTTATCTGATTGCGATGTTAGTAGAAAATGTCAATAAAATTGAATTTTCCAGCCAGACTCCGTAGCATTGCAATAGCTACAGCACGCCAGTAGAATCTTTCCTCCTTATATTAAAAAGATAGCTAGGTCACCACGTTATTAGTCGAAAATGACAATAAAAATGTATTTTCCAGCCAGATTCTA
>NW_017028341.1:0-213 GCF_001483705.2 Eufriesea mexicana | reverse complement strand
AGCACTGCAGTGGCTATAGCTCGACAATAGAATCTGTCTTCCGTGTTAATGCAGGGAAGTTATATCACCAAGATATTAGTCGAAAATGTCAGTAAAATTGATTTTTCCAGCCAGATTCCTCGGCATTGCAATGCCAACAGCAGGCCAATCGCATCTTTCCGCCTTATTTACGCAAGAGATATAGCTCACCACGATATTAGTTGAAAATGTCGA
>NW_017028340.1:0-213 GCF_001483705.2 Eufriesea mexicana | reverse complement strand
AATCCGCCGAATAGCAGTGTATAGCGGAAGAGTCGAAGATATCCAAACCTAACCTGAACTAAATTAACCTAAAAAACGAAGCATAGCTCAAAATTACGTGCCGCTACCAATGCTCCTGACCTCCCCAGAGCCAAGCAGAATATAGAAGAGCACAGCATATCACAGAAACCCACGGAATAACAGTGTAAAGCAGGAAAGTCGAAGTAGCATATT
>NW_017028339.1:0-213 GCF_001483705.2 Eufriesea mexicana | reverse complement strand
ACGCCAGTATTATTTTAAATGTAATTGCGTACCATGTGAAGAAAATTGGCCATTATTTTATGGCTTAAAATCCTACAGAGTAAGTTATTTGGTAAATAAAATATCCGAAGAGATAATTCTTTGTAATACTTACTTCTTTTCTAGCAATTAGTTAAAAAGAATGAAGATATAAAGAAGATTTCTCATACATTAAGAAAATTCAACACATATGTT
>NW_017028338.1:0-213 GCF_001483705.2 Eufriesea mexicana | reverse complement strand
GTGGATGGATGGTTGTATGTATTGATGTATATATGTATATATGGATGGATGCATGGATTGTTGCATGTATGTATGGATGTATGGATGTATGTATGGATGTATGGATGTATGTAAGGATGTATGCATGGATATATCTATGGCCGTCTGTACGGATGTATGGAAGGATGTGTGTATGGATGTGTGTATGGACGAATGTGTTTGTGTATGTATGGA
>NW_017028337.1:0-213 GCF_001483705.2 Eufriesea mexicana | reverse complement strand
CTTATATTAAGACTGTTAATATTGTAATTGTTTTTAAATGAAATTAATCGTTAAAAAGAAAAGTCACGTGGTTTCCTTCACCTGTGAATTTGACAGGTGTCAAATATGTAGAAATAGGTGTACAGATAGCGTCCGTAAACCTAGTGTTAAAAATGTAGCGCAACACGCTAAATAAAAGAATAACGCGTCGTCATTGTTAAATAATTGCAATAT
>NW_017028336.1:0-213 GCF_001483705.2 Eufriesea mexicana | reverse complement strand
CGGATGTTGCCATTAGGCTACAATGCCACTTGATAACTATCGATAATTATTTGGAAGAAATCTTCAGTTAAGAATAATAAAGCTTCAATCATAAATATCTTAAAAACTATCGAATAGTCGTCCTTATAGTGGTACATTTTCTTGAACGTGATGACTAAATCTACAAATAAACCTGCTAAATTTCAACTAAATCAATGACCCGAAGGACCTGTA
>NW_017028335.1:0-213 GCF_001483705.2 Eufriesea mexicana | reverse complement strand
GATTAGATCGCCTATCGCCTGCAATCCAATGGCAAGTACAGCCATGTACTTGCCTGGGAATAATTCTATTCAAAATCTATAATCTGTTATAGCATAGTGAATAGATCGCCTCACGCCTTCAATCCAATGGCGAGTACAGCCATCTACTTTCCAGAGAATAGGAATATTCAATATGTATAATCTGCTATAGGTTGGTGAATAGATCGCCTAAGG
>NW_017028334.1:0-213 GCF_001483705.2 Eufriesea mexicana | reverse complement strand
AAGACAGAGTAGCGTCTCCTAACCTAGCCAAACGAAGCATATCCAAACGTAACCTAACACAACTTGACATGCCGAGACCACTATTGCTGGCGCCACAGATACCTGCAGAATGTACAAGAGCACAGTTGTGCGCCGAAAAACATGGCATTACTGTGAATAGCACAGAAGACGTAGATATCGTAACCAAAGCTAACCTAAACCAACCCAACAAAA
>NW_017028333.1:0-213 GCF_001483705.2 Eufriesea mexicana | reverse complement strand
TGAGTTACGGTTGGCTTGGTTAGGATAGGGTAGCTGCGACTTTTGTGCCGTACTCTGAGATCCAATGCATTTCTGCGCTCTACCCGCCGCTAGTATGTTCCGCTTGGCACTGGTGATGGCGACAACAGTAGTATCGGCCATTATGTTCAATCAGGTTACGATTTGTTGTGTTAAGTTTGGTTTGGTTAGGATATGACAGCTGTGACTTTGCGC
>NW_017028332.1:0-213 GCF_001483705.2 Eufriesea mexicana | reverse complement strand
CTCTAGCAATGCAATGGCTATAGCACGGCAGTAGAATCAACCTTCCTTATTAATGCAATAAAGATAGCTCACCACGATATCAGTCGAAAATGTCAGTAAAATTGAATTTTCCTGCCAGATTCTCTTGCATTGCTATGCCTATAGCACGAGAATTGAATCCTTCCACCTTATTTGTGAAAGAAAGATTGCTCGCGATGATATTATTCGAAATTG
>NW_017028331.1:0-213 GCF_001483705.2 Eufriesea mexicana | reverse complement strand
GGTTAGGTCAGGTAAGGTTAGGCGATATCATGTTACGCCCGTCTTGGCCAGGTCAGGTTTGGTAAGGTTAGGTTAGATCTGGTTAGATTAGTTCAGTATCGGTCAGGCTAGGTCAGGTCAGTTCATGTTAGGTTAGGTTACGTTACGTCGGATTAGGTTCGAATAGGTAAAGATTGGCTATGTGGGTTACGTTAGGTTTTGTTAGGTTAGGTT
>NW_017028330.1:0-213 GCF_001483705.2 Eufriesea mexicana | reverse complement strand
TTATAGTTTTTGGGATTTTCCAATTCTTGGTTAGGTTATGTTAGGTTAGTGTAGTTCTGTTGGCATTTTGAGAGTCTTCGAAATAGAAAATAGACTTAGCCATTGTTTGACAAAATGAACGGTACCAAGATCTCGTGCTATTATTGATAGTCTACCTGTCAATGCAACAATGAAACTCCCTAGAACAATATCTCATGTCAATTGACATAATCT
>NW_017028329.1:0-213 GCF_001483705.2 Eufriesea mexicana | reverse complement strand
ACTGCCCCCACCGGCACGGTGGCCCGCCGCGCCACACCTGAACCAGGTGTCGCTGTGGTCCACCACGCTAGAGCATCCGTTCCTTGTGTGACCGAACGCAAGGCAACGGAAAAACTGGAGGCGCCGTGCCTCCAAGGATACGACACGGGCCGAAGTCCAGCCGACGCGGATCCTCCCGCAATCGATGGCCTTTCTCGCTGCCGCGAGGGGACA
>NW_017028328.1:0-213 GCF_001483705.2 Eufriesea mexicana | reverse complement strand
CCCTACTATCTTCTGCTTGGCTATGGGGAGGACATCAATAGTGGCCTCGACAAGCCGTCTTGAATTAGGCTACGTTTAGTTAGGTTACGTTAGGTCAGGTTATGTTAGGATATCATCGACTTTTGTGCTGTGCACTGCAATGCGGCTGACTTCTGCGATCAGCTGTTCTACAGTATATTCCGCTTGCCTCTGCGGAAGCCGGCAATAGTTGTC
>NW_017028327.1:0-213 GCF_001483705.2 Eufriesea mexicana | reverse complement strand
ATAGAATCTTTCCTACTTATTTATGCAAGAAGGTTACCACACTACGATATTGGTCGAAATTGTCAATAAAATTAAACTTTCCAGCCAGATTCTATAGCACTGCCATGGCTATAGCGTGCCAAGGGAATCTTTCCTCCTTATTTATGCAAAGATGTGAGCTCACAACGATATAAGTCGAAAATGTTAATAAAATTGAATTTTTGAGACAGATTC
>NW_017028326.1:0-213 GCF_001483705.2 Eufriesea mexicana | reverse complement strand
ATAATGCATCGCAATGGCCATAGCAAACCAATAGGATCTTTCCTCCTTATTTATGTAGAATATCATGCTCACCACGACAGAAGTCGAAATTGATATTAAAATAGAGCTTTTCAGTCAGATTCTGTTGCAATGCTGTAGCTGTAGCAAACGAGTAGAACATTTCTTCGTTGTTTACGCAGAAAAGACTGCTTACATCAATATTAGTCGAAAATG
>NW_017028325.1:0-213 GCF_001483705.2 Eufriesea mexicana | reverse complement strand
CACGATACTAGTAGGAAATGACAATAAAATTGAACTTTCCATCCAGATTCTGTACCATTGCAACGGCAATTGCGCGCCAACAGAATCATTCTCCATTATTTATGCAAGAAAGCTAACTCACCACAATATTAGTCGAAAATATCAATAAAATTGCATTTTCCGGCCAGATTCTACAACATTGCAATGGTTATAGCGCGCCAAAAGGATCTTTCC
>NW_017028324.1:0-213 GCF_001483705.2 Eufriesea mexicana | reverse complement strand
TTGCTGACCTCCACAGAGCAAAGCAGAATACACTGGAGTACAGTAGAGCGTAGGAAACAGCCTTATAGCTGCGTATAGCACAAATGTTAAAGCTACCCTATCCAAACTTAGCCTGACCTAACCTAAACGAACGTAACGTAACGCAACATTGCGTGCCGAGACCACTATTGCTGGTCTTCCAAGTGACAGGCTGAACATACTAGAGCGCTGTAG
>NW_017028323.1:0-213 GCF_001483705.2 Eufriesea mexicana | reverse complement strand
TGCGCTCTTTTTTGCTCCACTATGCGCTGCTCGACTATGGGGAGGACAGCAATTGCGGTCGTGGCACGGTAAGTTGTGTTTGGTTACGTTCGGTCAGGGTAGGTTAGGTCGAGTTTGGTTGGGATAGCATTGACTTTTGTGTTATAGACTACTATTTGGTGGCATTCTGCGATCAGCTGCACTATAGCATGTTCTGCTTCGATCTGCGGAGGC
>NW_017028322.1:0-213 GCF_001483705.2 Eufriesea mexicana | reverse complement strand
CTATTGTACGCCAATAGAAACCTTCCTCCCTACGTATGCAAATGAGATAGCTCACCACGATATGTGTCGAAAATGTCAATAAAATTGAATTTTCCAGGCAGATTCTAGATCATTGCAATGGCTATAGCACGTCAACAGAATTTTTTCTCCATATTTATGCGAGAAAATTAGCTCACCACGGTATTAGTCGAAAATGTAAATAAAATTGAATTT
>NW_017028321.1:0-213 GCF_001483705.2 Eufriesea mexicana | reverse complement strand
CAGTTTCGACTAATATCGTGGTGAGCTATCTTTCTTGTATCAATAAGAAGTTACATTCTATTGGCGTGCTATAGATATCGCAATGATGTAGAATGTGGTTGGAAAATTCAATTTTTTTGACATTTTCGGCTAATATCCTGGTGAGTTAAGTTCCTCCAATATATAAGGAGGTTAGTTTCTAATGGCGTGCTATAGGCGTTGCTATGCAATAGA
>NW_017028320.1:0-213 GCF_001483705.2 Eufriesea mexicana | reverse complement strand
TGACTAGTTCGATTGCAGCGGCCCTCTTCCAAGTTCAGGCGACCCGCCGGCTCGACCCATCCAAGATTCACCGGCGTATCGCTTTCACCCCCGGAGTTCTACCGGCGTATCGGATTCACTCCAGGAGAAACCAGCAACACACCGGCATCTCTCTTCCGAGTTTCACCAGCGTATCGCCTTCCCTTTTCGGAGGGCCACCAGCGTATCGCTTTC
>NW_017028319.1:0-213 GCF_001483705.2 Eufriesea mexicana | reverse complement strand
ATTAGTGGAAAATGTCAGTAAAAGTGAATTTTCCAACCAGATACTGTAGAAATGCAATGGCTACAGCACGCCAATATCATCTACTCTCCTTGTTTATGCAAGAGAGTAAGCTCACCACGATATTAGTCAAAAATGTCAGTAAAATTGAACTTTCCAAACAGATTCCAGAGCATTGCAATGGCTATTGCACGCCAATAGGACCTTTCCTCCTTA
>NW_017028318.1:0-213 GCF_001483705.2 Eufriesea mexicana | reverse complement strand
TATGATAGGTTCGGTAGGGATAGCTCTCACTTTCATCATATACACTGTTATTTTGTGGATGTGTGCCCTCCACTGTACTCTACTCCAATCTGCTTGGTACTGTGGAGGCCAGCAAGATTGGACATCGGTACGGTAGGTTGAGTTATGATACGCTTGGCTTGGCTACGTTAGGTTAGGTTTGGTTAGGGTAGCTATGACTTTTGTGCTTTATAC
>NW_017028317.1:0-213 GCF_001483705.2 Eufriesea mexicana | reverse complement strand
ATAAAAACGAAAAGAATAGAAATCGTAAAGGTTAACCAAATGGAAGAAACAATCCATCGATGAAACAGAAACAATCCATCGATGAGGCAGAAACAACCCATCGATGAAATAAAACCGAATTCAAGAAACCAACGATGAAAGAATTTGGAAATAAAAATAAGTAGATTCTGAAAGAAAAGGTTTATTATTAAATTATACGAGGGTGGGGGATGG
>NW_017028316.1:0-213 GCF_001483705.2 Eufriesea mexicana | reverse complement strand
GTACAGCACAGACGTGAATGGTTTCCTAACCAAACTTATCCTTGCCTAACCGAACCAAACGTAGCTTAGCTCAGCCATACCTGCCACGACCACTATTTCTGGCCTCCCCAAGGTCAAGCAGAAGCCAGCAGAGAAATGCACAGCGCAAACATCAACCAACTAGCAACGTATGGCACAAAAGTCGAAGCTACCCAATCGTAACGTGTCCAAACT
>NW_017028315.1:0-213 GCF_001483705.2 Eufriesea mexicana | reverse complement strand
TCAATGCGGCACGGGTGGGAGAGGCTGCTCGACTGCTATATTAGGGGCCACGCGAGGAGCCAATTCTTTGTTGTCAGTTCGACTTTGCAAGTGAAACGTGCAAATTTATTTTAACGACGCAAGGGGTGGGAGGAAACGGTTGCTTTACGGCTATATAAGGGGTGACGCGATGGTTCTGAATTCATTTCTTCGTTCGACTTCGGAAGGGTAGCA
>NW_017028314.1:0-213 GCF_001483705.2 Eufriesea mexicana | reverse complement strand
ATATTAGTCGAAAATGTCAATAAAATTGTATTTTCCAGCCAGATTGTACAGGACTGCAATGGCCAAAGCACACCAATAGAATCTTTCCTCCTTATAAGTGCAAGAAAGTTAGCTCACCACGATATTAGTCGAATATGTCAACAAAATTGAATTTTCCAGGCGCATTCTATATCATTGCAATGGCTATAACATTCAAAAAGCATCTGTCCTCCT
>NW_017028313.1:0-213 GCF_001483705.2 Eufriesea mexicana | reverse complement strand
TGAGCAATCTTTCTTGCATAAATATGTAGGAAATACTCTGTTGGCGTACTATAGGCATTGCAAAGCTGTAGAACCTAGAAGGAAAATACAATTTTACTGATATTTTCGACTAGTATCGTGGTGAGCTAACTTCCTTGCCTAAATAAGGGGAAAGATGCTTTTTGAGTGCTGTAGCCATTGCAATGATACAGTTTGCGGCTGGAAAATACAATT
>NW_017028312.1:0-213 GCF_001483705.2 Eufriesea mexicana | reverse complement strand
CAGCATTGCAGTAGCTATAGCACGCCAGTAGAATCCTTCCTCCTTATTTATGCAAGAAAGTAAACTGACCACGATAATAGCCCAGAATGTCAATAAAATTGAATTTTCCAGCGAGATTCTATAGCACTTCAATGCCTATAGCGCGCCAATTGTATCTTTCCTCCTTATTTATGCAAGAAAGTTAGCTCACCACGATATTAGACGATAATGTTA
>NW_017028311.1:0-213 GCF_001483705.2 Eufriesea mexicana | reverse complement strand
ATATATTATAGCACAGTAGAGCGCAGAGATCCACGGAATAACGGAGCGTCCCACGAAAGACGGGGCCATCCACACCAAACCCAAACAAACTTAGCAAAGCCAACCGTAGCATAACTCAACCTTACGTGCCGAGACCGCAACTGCTGGCCTCCTGAGAGCCAAGCAGAGCATGTTAGAGTAAAGTAGAGCGCAGAAATCCGCCGAATAGCAGTG
>NW_017028310.1:0-213 GCF_001483705.2 Eufriesea mexicana | reverse complement strand
CCTAAAAAAGACCTAATTGTCCTATTTTCGCCATCTTCGTCACCAGAGGAAAGAAAAGAAAGTTATTTGTATATCAGAAGTACCGATTATATTCTATAATTTTCCATCAATGCAAGAGATAATTAAGTATCAACATAACCTAAAAAGGCTCAATTGTCCTTATATTTCCGCCATCTTTATTATCAGAGAAGAGAAAAGAAATTTATTTGTATA
>NW_017028309.1:0-213 GCF_001483705.2 Eufriesea mexicana | reverse complement strand
CAACATATTTCGCAATGAAATTTGAATCAGCGCAGTATGTTCTTCGTCGTAAAAAGCAGGCAGTCCAGCGCGTGCACTATCGTAAGAAATGGGCGGCCCCCCACAGCGTACGCTTAACGTCGAACAGCTCAGCGCTCAAAGGGTTAAAAACCAGTGAATGTTCATCTTGCGTCTATTATAAATTAACAGGGAATATTGTTGCGTTCCGAACAC
>NW_017028308.1:0-213 GCF_001483705.2 Eufriesea mexicana | reverse complement strand
TGATTGATACATGAAGAAATTGAAAAAGAAGAACTTCAAAGAAAATGGAATAAATTCCTAATAGTTACTTGAAATGAAAAATCGAGATGTGAAATAATCAAAACGATAACATTGAAACGGTTATTTAGGCTGCTTATTTCGTATTTAACGCTAAATTACCACGATCGATCATACGATCGATAGACGGAAAAATCAAAGAACAATACTTCGAAG
>NW_017028307.1:0-213 GCF_001483705.2 Eufriesea mexicana | reverse complement strand
AACGAAGCCATCCTAACCTAACCCAACGGAACATAAGCGAACGTAGCTATACTCAACCCAAAGAGCTGACGCCACTACTGCTGGAATCCCCAGATCCAAGCAGAATATACTAGAGCCTAGTGTGGCGCAGAAGTCCGAGTATAGCCGTGCAGAGTACAAAAGACTAGAAAATCATATCCTAACCTCACCAGACGTAACATATATAAACGTAGC
>NW_017028306.1:0-213 GCF_001483705.2 Eufriesea mexicana | reverse complement strand
TATACTAACGTAAGAAAACCAGACAAAACGGAACGTAACATAATTCAACCAAACGTGGCAAGGACTCTGTTGCTGGCCTCCCAGGAGCCACGCAGTTCATATCAGAGCAACGTAGAGCGCAGGAAGCCATCGAATAGCAGTGTAAAGCAAAAAGGTCAAAGCTACCCTATCTTAACATAGCCAAACTTAACATTACCGAACGTAACCATATTC
>NW_017028305.1:0-213 GCF_001483705.2 Eufriesea mexicana | reverse complement strand
CATTCGCCAAGCATAGTATACTAGAGCACAGTAGGGGATACTAACACACTGCATTGGAGCGTAGAGCACAAAGGTCAATGCCATCCCCTCCTAACCTATAGAAACGTAACATAGTCAAACGTAACTCAACTCAACATAACGTGCTGAGGTTACTATTGCTGGCTTCCCCAGAGCCACGCAGAGCGTATTAGTGCGCAGAAATCCTACGAAGTG
>NW_017028304.1:0-213 GCF_001483705.2 Eufriesea mexicana | reverse complement strand
TTCGGATGGCTTTGACTTTTATGCTATACACAGCTTGCGGTGGATTCCTTCGCTTTACTCGTCCCTAATATGTACTGCTTGGCACTGGGTAGGCCAGCAATAGGGTTATCGTCTCACGAGGAATAGTCACTCTACGCTTGGTTAGGTTAGGTTAGGGCATGTTAGGTTTGGGTACCTTTTAATTTTCTGCCGTTCACGGCGATCTTATGGAGT
>NW_017028303.1:0-213 GCF_001483705.2 Eufriesea mexicana | reverse complement strand
TAATGTCATTTTCGTCTAATATCGTGGCGAGCTAACTTCCTTGCATAAGTAAGGAGGAAGGATGCCTTCGGCGTACTATAGCCATTGCCATGATATAGAATGTGCCTGGCTCATTCAATTTCATTTACATTTTCGACTAATATCGTGGTGAACTATCTTTCTTGCGTAAATAAGACGGAAAGATCCTATTGGCGTGCTATTGGCATTGCAATG
>NW_017028302.1:0-213 GCF_001483705.2 Eufriesea mexicana | reverse complement strand
GATACCCATGCCTAACCCGAACAAACGGGACATAGCAAAACATAGCCTGACACAACCTAACGTGCCGATAACGCTATTGTTGCACTCCCCAGAGACTAGCAGGAAACTCTAGAGCGCAGTAGAGCGCAGACATCCACCGAATCGCAATGAACAGCACAAAAGTTGGAGCTATCCTGACTAAACTTAGCCCAACCCATTCCAACCGAACGTTAC
>NW_017028301.1:0-213 GCF_001483705.2 Eufriesea mexicana | reverse complement strand
GATATTAGTCGAAAATGTCAATAAAATTTTATTTTCCAGGAGGATTCTATAGCATGCAACGCCTATAGCAAGCCAATAGAATCGTTCCTCCTTAGTTACGCAAGGAAGTTAACTCACCACGATATTAGTCGAAAATGTCAATAAAATTGCACTTTCTAGACAGGTTCTACAGCATTGCAATGGCTATAGCACGCCAAAAGTATCTTTCCTGCT
>NW_017028300.1:0-213 GCF_001483705.2 Eufriesea mexicana | reverse complement strand
CTAACCGAACGTGACGTAACCTAACCAAAGCAAACACAACGTAACCCAAAATGACGAGCCGCGGCCCCCATTCCTGGCACTCCCTGAGCCATGCAGAGTGTTGCATGGAACAGTAGGCCACAGAAACACACAGAGTAGCGGTGTATTATACGAAAGTCAGAGCAACTCTAACCGAACTTAACCTAACCTAACCCAACCTAACGTAAAATAACG
>NW_017028299.1:0-213 GCF_001483705.2 Eufriesea mexicana | reverse complement strand
AGCCCAAACGTCAAAGACACCCTAACCAAGCCTTCCAAACCTAACCTAACAAAACGAAACCTAGCTCAACCTAACGTTCAAAGATCGCCATTACCGGCGACCACAGAGCTATGCACAACATATTCGAGCGCATTAGACCGAAGAAATTTTCCGAATGGCTGTGTATAGCACAAAACTCAAAGTAGCCTATACTAAGAAAGCCAAACGTAACGT
>NW_017028298.1:0-213 GCF_001483705.2 Eufriesea mexicana | reverse complement strand
TTCAATTGGCGTACTATAGCCATTGCAATGCTGTAGAATCTGGCTGGATAATTCAATTTTATTTACATTTTCTACTAACATCGTGGTGAGCTTATTTTCTTCTATAAATAAGAAGGAAAGATTTTATTGGCGTGCTATAGCCATTGCAGTGCTGTAGAATACGGCTGGAATATTCTATTTCAAAGGCATTTTCGACTAATAACGGGGTGAGGT
>NW_017028297.1:0-213 GCF_001483705.2 Eufriesea mexicana | reverse complement strand
GAATCTGTTTGGAAAAATCAATTTTATTGACATTTTCGACCAATAACGTGGCGAGCTATCTTTATTTCATATATCAGGAGGATTGATTCTAATGCCGTGCTATAGGCATTGCAATGCAAAAGAATCTTGCTGGAAAATTCAATTTTATTTACATTTTCGGCTAATATCGTGGTGAGCCAACTTTATCGCATGAACAAGGAGGAAAGATTATAT
>NW_017028296.1:0-213 GCF_001483705.2 Eufriesea mexicana | reverse complement strand
CGAAACTGTCAATATAATTGAGCTTCTCAGCCTGATTCTATAGCATTGCAAAGGCTATAGCACTCCAATAGATTCGTTCCCCCTTATTTATGTAAGAGAGTTTGCTCGCCACGATAATATTCGGAAATGTCATAAAATTGTATTTTCCATCCAGAGCCCATAGCATTGCAATGGTATTAGCATTCAAAAAGCATCTTTCCTCCTTACTTACGC
>NW_017028295.1:0-213 GCF_001483705.2 Eufriesea mexicana | reverse complement strand
TCGTCACGCTATGTCGAGTTACACTTCGTTTCGGTAGGTTAGGTTGGGTCAAGTTAGGTTATGGTATCTTTCACTTTTGTGCTATGCGCTGCAATGTGATTGGTTTCTGCGCTCTTCTGTCCTCTAGTATATTCTGCTTCGCTCTGCGGTGGCCAGCAATAGTGGATTCGGCGCGCTGGGTGGACGGAGGACACGTTTGTTGTGTCACGTTGG
>NW_017028294.1:0-213 GCF_001483705.2 Eufriesea mexicana | reverse complement strand
AAGAACGTTACCACACTACGATATTAGTCGAAATTGCTAATAAAATTGTATTTTCGAGCCTGACTCTATAGCACTGAAATGGGTACAGCGTGCCAATACAATCTTTTCTCCTTATTTATGCATGGATGTCAGCTCACCACGATATTAGTCAAAATGTCAATAAAATTGAATTTTCCAACCAGATACTATAGAATTGCAATGGCTGTAGCTGGC
>NW_017028293.1:0-213 GCF_001483705.2 Eufriesea mexicana | reverse complement strand
ATCGTAGAGCAATGTCGGGCGCAGAAATCCACCGAGAATTGGTGTACAGCACAAAAGTCAAAGTCATCCTTTCCAATCTAAGCAATCGCAACATAAACAAACGTTACGTAGCTTAAAATGACGTGTGGAGACCAGTATTGCTGGCCTCCGCAGAGCCAAGCACAGCATGTAAATGTACAGTATAGCGCAGAAGTCTAACGAATAGCATTATAT
>NW_017028292.1:0-213 GCF_001483705.2 Eufriesea mexicana | reverse complement strand
AATAGCAAGGCAATAGTATCTTTTCTCATTGTTTAGGCGGGAAAGGTAGCTCACCACGATATTTGTCGAAAATGTCAATAAAATTTAATTTTCCAGCCAGATTCAGTTGCATTGCAGTGGATATATCGCGCCCATAGAATATTTCTTCCATATTTATGCAAGAATGTTAGCTCACCACGATATTAGTCGAAAAGGACAATAAAATTGAATTTT
>NW_017028291.1:0-213 GCF_001483705.2 Eufriesea mexicana | reverse complement strand
CTACGACATTGCAATCTCAATAGCACTCCAAAAGGATCTTTCCTCGTTACTTATGCAAGGAAGTTATCTCACCACGATATTATTCGAAAATGTCAATAAAATTCAATTTTTAGGACGATTCTATAGCATTGCAATGTCTATAGCACGCCGGCAGAATCTCTCCTCCTTATTTATGCAAGAAAGTTAGCTCACGACGATAATAGTCGAAACTGT
>NW_017028290.1:0-213 GCF_001483705.2 Eufriesea mexicana | reverse complement strand
TGTGCACGAAAGTTAGCGCACCACGATATTGGTCGAAAATGTCAATAAAATTGAATTTTCCAGGCTGATTCTAGAGCACTGCCATGGCTATGGTACGCCAGTAGAATCTTTCCTCCTCATTTTGCAAGAAAGTTAGCTCACCACGATATAAGTCGAAAATGTCAATAAAATTGATTTTTCCATCCAGATCCTGTAGCAATGCAATGGCTACAG
>NW_017028289.1:0-213 GCF_001483705.2 Eufriesea mexicana | reverse complement strand
ACGTTGTTCTACTATACTCTGCTCGACTCTTGGTATGCCAGTAATAGTGGTCTCGGGCCGTTATTTTGAGTTAGGCTACGTTTGACTACGTTACGCAAGTTTGAGTTAGGCTTGGACAGATATGACTTTCGTGATACACACTGATTTTTGCTGGATTTCTACGCTCTACTCTGCTCTACTATATTCCGCTTGTCCGTGGGGAATCCAACAATA
>NW_017028287.1:0-213 GCF_001483705.2 Eufriesea mexicana | reverse complement strand
CCGTTATGTTACGATTGGTTAGGTTAGGGGCGGATAGCTTTGACTTTAGTGCTATAGTGTTCTGTTAGATGGATTTCTGCGCCCTACAGTGCTCTAATGTTTTCAGCTTGGCTCTGGGAAACCAGCAATAGTGGTCTCGGCACGTTAGGTATTGTTAGGATGTGTTTGGTTGTGTTCCCATGGTTTGGGTTAGGTTTGGGCAGCTCTGACTTT
>NW_017028286.1:0-213 GCF_001483705.2 Eufriesea mexicana | reverse complement strand
GCTATAACAGATTATAGATTTTGAATAGATCTATTCTCTGGCAAGTAGATGGCTGTACTTGTCCTTGGATTGAAGGCGTTAGGCGACCTTTTCACCAAGCTACAACAGATTATAGATTTTGAATGGACCTTGTCTCAGGCAAGTAGATAGCTGTACTTGCCATTGGATTCAAGGCGTTAGGCGATCTATTCACCAAGCTATAGCAGATTATAG
>NW_017028285.1:0-213 GCF_001483705.2 Eufriesea mexicana | reverse complement strand
CTATTGCGGATCTCCACATAGACAAGCAGAGTATACTAGAGCACAGTAGTGCGCAGGAATCCAACGAATTGCAGTGAATAGCACAAAAGCCGAAGATATTATAACATGACCTGACCTAACGTAACCAAACCGAACGTAGCCTAACAAAATAGAGCCTGCCGAAACCACTATTGCTGGCATCTCGGCGCCAAGCAGAATATACTAGAGCACAGC
>NW_017028284.1:0-213 GCF_001483705.2 Eufriesea mexicana | reverse complement strand
AACATACTAGAGGACAGGGGAGCGCTGATGTGCGCCGCAATGATGTGCAAGGCACAAAAGTCATAGATATTCTAACCAAGTCTAGCCAAACCTAACCAATCCAGACGCAACATAACTCAACCCATCGTGCCGAGAGCACTATTCCTGTCGTCCACAGAAACAAGCGCAGTGCCATAGCACACAGAAGAGCGCAGAAGTCCATAGAATAGCAGT
>NW_017028283.1:0-213 GCF_001483705.2 Eufriesea mexicana | reverse complement strand
TCTAGAAGTGAATGGAAAAGATGTTTAGGTTAACAAAATGAGGTTCCATGCTCCCTATGTTGACGTGAAACGTAGGTTATGAGAAGAATAGAAGCATGGACCTCGACGGCAAGGACAGAATCCTTAGAAGTCAATTGTGACAGGTACGAGCGTAGGTCGCTTTGAGTTCGAGAGAGAGTTTATCTAGAGTGCGTCTTTGTGTGCTTTCGTCTT
>NW_017028282.1:0-213 GCF_001483705.2 Eufriesea mexicana | reverse complement strand
TCCTTCTGTGGTGAATGCTAGTTTCAGCAGCCCTGGTCGTACGCTGCTAGGGTATAGGCCTGTGGTTGGTCCGGCATGTGCCTACGGTCATACTATTTGGGATGATCATGTTCTGCTCCTTGGGGCAGGATTAGGTAATGTCTGTTCGCCTGCAAGGCCTCAATGGTCCCACGTGGCTGCTTTGGGACCTTCTTTGGCTCGGGGAACACATTG
>NW_017028281.1:0-213 GCF_001483705.2 Eufriesea mexicana | reverse complement strand
TGCAAGAGCGTAGACTCGTCCCAAAGCGTAGTAGTGCTTCCAATTCGTTGTAAGTTAACTCTGGGATAACGTTTCTTTCGCGGATATCTTACGCCTATGTTAACGTACCACGTTATCGAACTCGGAGATAGTAGTTTTGGGAGTGTCATGGAAGAGTGGGTATTAGTAACGAGAGTGTAGGTGGTACCAGTGGAATACACCTCTTGTCCCGCA
>NW_017028280.1:0-213 GCF_001483705.2 Eufriesea mexicana | reverse complement strand
GATGGCCTGCTCAAATTTTTATATTATAATTTATAATTTTTATATTAAAAGAACAGTGCATGTGCGTATGAAACGATACAGAGAAGTGTATACAGTCAAGTTCTCTTATAACGCGGTGCAAAAATTGGGACAGTTCTCCTATAACGTGGGGGGACAGTTTCTCTCCCCTGTTGTAACCTGGGTCAGGGAAACCACGGGCAGGCGGGTGGGGGC
>NW_017028279.1:0-213 GCF_001483705.2 Eufriesea mexicana | reverse complement strand
ATGAATGGCTATAACACGCCAGTATAATCTACCCTCCTTATTTACGCAATAAAGTTAGCTCACGACGATATTAGTCAAAAAGTCAATAAAATTGAATTTTCCAGCCAGATTCTACAGGACTGCAGTGGCCATAGCTCGCGAATAGATTTCTTCCCCCTTATTTATGCAAGAAAGGTGGCTCACCGCGATATTAGTCTAAAATGTCAGTAAAAT
>NW_017028278.1:0-213 GCF_001483705.2 Eufriesea mexicana | reverse complement strand
GGTCCGGATATGGTAGCTTAGACTCCTGCGCTATGCACTGCTATTCGGTGGATTCCTGCAACCAACTGTGCCCTAACATTTTCTGCTTGGCTCTGGCGAGGTCTGCAATAGTGGTCTCGCCACGTTAGTCTGAGTAATATTACGCTTGACTTCGTTTCGTCTGGTCAGGTTGGGATAGGATAGCCACGACCCTTGTGCTATATACTGCTATAC
>NW_017028277.1:0-213 GCF_001483705.2 Eufriesea mexicana | reverse complement strand
TGCTATAGAGTTTGCCTGGAAAATTCAATTCTGTTGATATTTTCGACTAACAGCGTGGTGAGCCAGTTTTGTTACATAAATACGGAGGTAAGATACTGTTGGCATGCTATAGCCATTGCAATGCTATGGAATCTGACTGGAAAACTCAACTTGATTGACATTTTCATCTATTATCGTGGTGAGCTAATTTTGCTGCCTAAATAAGGAGGAAAG
>NW_017028276.1:0-213 GCF_001483705.2 Eufriesea mexicana | reverse complement strand
AATAGATTCTTTCCACCTTATTTATGCAAGAAAGTTACCTCTCCACGATATTAGTCAAAAGTGCCAATAAAATTAAATCTGCCAGGCACATTCCATACCATTGAAATGGCTATTTCACGCCAAAAGCATCTTTCCTACTTATTTATACATAAAGTATGCTGACCACGATATCAGTCGAAAATGTCAATAAAATTGAACTTTCCAGACAGATTC
>NW_017028275.1:0-213 GCF_001483705.2 Eufriesea mexicana | reverse complement strand
GTCTTTCGCTAATTACTCGAAGGTCTCTCGCTAACTATTCGAAGGTTTCTCACTAAGTCGAAGATCTCTCGCTACTATTCAAAGGTCTCTCGGTAAATAGCCGAAGGTCTCTCGCTAACTAGTCGAAAATCTCTCGCTAACTAATCGAAATTTTCTCAAGAACTCGAAGGTTTCTCGCTAACTAGTTAAAGGTCTTTCTCAAGAACTCGAAGG
>NW_017028274.1:0-213 GCF_001483705.2 Eufriesea mexicana | reverse complement strand
TAGCACGCCATTACAATCTTTCCTTCTTATTTGTTCAAGAAAGATAGCTCCCCACAATGTTAGCCGATAATGTCAATAAAATTGTATTTTCCAGCCACAATGTATATCATTGCAGTGGCTACAGCACTCAAAAATGCATGTTTCCTCCTCACCTATGCAAGGAAGCTAGCTCACCAGGAAATTAGTCGAAAATGTCAATAAAATTGTATTTTC
>NW_017028273.1:0-213 GCF_001483705.2 Eufriesea mexicana | reverse complement strand
GCTGCCCTCCCCAGAGCCATGCTGAATATATTGCAGGAGAGTAGAGGGCAGAGATCCTCTGAACTGAAGTGCATAGCGCAACAGTCGATGCCACCCTATCCTAAGATTACGAAACGTAACGCTACTGAACGTAACTTAACTTAGCCTAAAGAGCCGATACCACTATTGCCAGCCCCCACCTAGACAAGCAGAAAATAATCCAGCACAGTGGAA
>NW_017028272.1:0-213 GCF_001483705.2 Eufriesea mexicana | reverse complement strand
ATCTCGAATAATTCGAGAATTCTTACAAATCCCTTCGCCAAAATTCAAATAAACCTAAATTACACGTGACACGAAGACATATAACATAAAACAATGCCTAAACCTATCCTCGAAATACTGGAATATTCTCAAATTTCTCCCTAACCTAATCTAAAATTTTCAAAGCCCACTCATCGTCACTCACCGCTTCCAAGGATCAAGCTACACACGTGT
>NW_017028271.1:0-213 GCF_001483705.2 Eufriesea mexicana | reverse complement strand
GGTAGAGCAATGCAGAGTGCAGGTATCGAGAGAAGAGCAGTGTGCAGAACAAAGGTCAAGGTCTTTCTAACCAAACTTAACCTAAGCTAGCTTATCCTAGGGTAAACTAAATCAACCGAGCGTGCCACTGCCGCTATTGCTGGCCTCCCAAGAGACAAGCAGGTGCTAGTTGAGCAATGTAGTGCACAGATATCGACCTAACAGCAGTGTATG
>NW_017028270.1:0-213 GCF_001483705.2 Eufriesea mexicana | reverse complement strand
GGCCCAAGTGTACCTTTACATTTACTCTCAAACCCTAGCATTCCTATACACAATATAGAAGATCAAGGTGGAAAGTGGTTTTATGAGGTACTGGAAGTGAAATTGCTACTAGCAAATCTCTGACAAGACTTTATTCTGCGACCATAACTGTAACTTGATTAACTAATTCTTGATCTGACCACTGACAGCTATGGTACTCTAACTAATTTTACG
>NW_017028269.1:0-213 GCF_001483705.2 Eufriesea mexicana | reverse complement strand
TAGGTTAGGAAAGGTTGTGCTACGATATCTACGGCCTTTGTGTTATTCACAGCAATGCGGTGGGTTTCTGCCCTCTACTGTGCCCTAGTACATTCTGCATTTCCCTATGGATGTCAGTAGAAGTGGTCTGGTCATGAGAGGTTTAGTTACGCTTCGTTTGCATATGCTATGATTTCATACGTTAGGATAGGCTACTTTGACTTTTGCACTTTA
>NW_017028268.1:0-213 GCF_001483705.2 Eufriesea mexicana | reverse complement strand
TTAATACCATTTATTAATACTATTTATTAATGTTTTTTATTACTATGTTAATTTAATCGGAGATATTGGGCATAGGTCAGTTGTAATGGAATTGTAATAGTGAAAATAGGTATAAGCATGTGATTGCGAGAAATTTTTTATTACTATTAATACTATTTATTAGTATTTTATATTAATATTAATACTATTTATTAGTATTTTATATTAATATTA
>NW_017028267.1:0-213 GCF_001483705.2 Eufriesea mexicana | reverse complement strand
TTCTTTCCTCATTATTTATGCAAGAAAGCTAGCTCGCCACGATATTAGTCGTAAATTTCAATAAAATTGAATTTTCCATCCAGATACTATAGGATTGCAATGGCCATACCTGGCCAATAGAATCTTCCCGCCTTGTTTATGCAAGAAACACACCACACCACGATATTAGTCGAAAATGTCAATAAAATTGAATTTTCGAGGCAGATTCTATAG
>NW_017028266.1:0-213 GCF_001483705.2 Eufriesea mexicana | reverse complement strand
GACCCCTGCGCTCTGCTCATCCATACTATGCACTGCTTGGCGTTGGGGAGGCCAACAATTGTGGGCTAGGTGCGTTAGGTTGGTACTGGTTACGTTTGATCAGTCTACGTTTGGTCAGGTCAGGTAAGGGTGTCCCTTACTGTTTTCCTGTACACTGCTATTCGGATGATTCCAGCGTCCTACATTGCTCTGCTATACACTGCTTATCTCTCG
>NW_017028265.1:0-213 GCF_001483705.2 Eufriesea mexicana | reverse complement strand
CCATAGCATTGCCATGGCTATAGCACGCCAATGGAATTCTTCCTTCTTATTTATGCAAGAAAGATAGCTCGCCACGAGATTATACGAAAATATCAATAAAATTGATTTTGCAGACAGATACTATACCATTGCAATGGTTATAGCTCGCTTATAGAATCTCTCGTCCATATTCATACAAGAAAGCAAGCTCACCGAGATATTAATCGAAAATGT
>NW_017028264.1:0-213 GCF_001483705.2 Eufriesea mexicana | reverse complement strand
TGGATTGAAGGCGTTAGGCGACCTATTCTCCAAGCTATAACAGATTATAGACTTTGAACGGACATATTCTCTGGCCAGCAGATGGCTGTACTTTGCACTGGATTGAAGACGTTAGGCCATCTGTTCACCATGCTACAACAGGTATTAGACTTTGTATAGCCCTATTCTCTGGCAAGTAGATGGCTGTACTTGCCATTGGATTGAAGGCGTTAG
>NW_017028263.1:0-213 GCF_001483705.2 Eufriesea mexicana | reverse complement strand
TGACATTTTTCGACTAATATCGTGGTGAGCTAACTTTCATGCATAAATATCGAGGAAAGTTTCGCTTGCAGTGCTATAGCCATTGCATTGCTTCAGCATCTGGCTGGGAAGTTCAATTTCATTGACATTTTCGACTAATATCGTGGTGGAGCTAATTTCTTGCATATATAATGAGGGAAGATTTTATTGGCGTGCTATAGCCATTGCAATGCT
>NW_017028262.1:0-213 GCF_001483705.2 Eufriesea mexicana | reverse complement strand
TTCAGTACTATAGAATCTGGCTTGGAAACTCAATTTTATTAACATTCTTGACTAATATCGTGGTGAGCTAACTATCTTGCATAAATAAGGACGAAAGGTTCTATTGGCGTACTATAGCCATAGCACTGCACTGGAATCTGGCTGGAAAGCTCAATATTATTGACAGTTTAGACTACTATCGTGGTGAGCTATCTTTCTTGCATAAACAAGGTG
>NW_017028261.1:0-213 GCF_001483705.2 Eufriesea mexicana | reverse complement strand
AACCAGACCTAACCTGACAAAGAAAGTAGAATAGCTCAACATAACGTGCAGCGACCACTGCTCGTGGCCACCCCACAGTCATGCAGAGCGTATTATGGCACATTAGAGCGCAGAAATCCGCGGAATAGCTTTGTATTGCATAAAAGTCATAGTTGCATATCTTAACCTAGCCAAACGTGACATAGCCAAACGAAGTATAGTTAAGCCTAACAT
>NW_017028260.1:0-213 GCF_001483705.2 Eufriesea mexicana | reverse complement strand
GAAATGTGATAAATTTAAAATACTTAATTATAAGAAAGTATTTTTATACTAATTGACTCGACATTAATAGTATCATATAGATACTGCATTATAGAACTATGATTATTAATAAACAAACACTGTTGTCTAATAACAAATAATTGTTAAATGTACAATGAATGAAGACTTTTATTTAAATTATTTCATTGATGAATAATTTTTTGATATCAATCT
>NW_017028259.1:0-213 GCF_001483705.2 Eufriesea mexicana | reverse complement strand
TTGGACGGGTTTGTGTATGTATGTATGTGTGCACGTATGGGTGTACGAATGTTTGGATGTACGCATGTATGTATGTATCGATGTATGTATGTATGCATGTATGGATGGATATATGTACGGAACAGTGGATGTATGGATGGGTGCTTGTAGGGATGGATGGTTGTATGGTACGATGGATGTAAGGAAGGGTGGGTGCATGTATGGATGGATGTG
>NW_017028258.1:0-213 GCF_001483705.2 Eufriesea mexicana | reverse complement strand
AATGCTATAGAATCTGCCTCGAAAATTCAATTTTTCCGACATTTTCGACTAATATCGTGGTGACCTAACATTCTTGCATTAATAAGGAGGAAAGATTCTCTTGGCACGCTGTACCCATTGCATTTCTATAGAATCTGGCTCGAAAATTCGATTTTATTAACAATTGCGACTAATATCGTAATGTGGTAACCTTCTTGCATAAATAAGGGGGAA
>NW_017028257.1:0-213 GCF_001483705.2 Eufriesea mexicana | reverse complement strand
ACTTTTGCTGACCTCCCCGGCCCCAAGCAGAACATAATAGAGGAGAGTAGGGCGCAGAAATCCGAAGATATCGAAAAGTCGCAGATATCCACACCAAACCTAAACAAGTATAACCTAACAGAACGTAGCAAACCTCAACCTAACGTGCCCCGACCACTACTGCTGGCGTCCGCAGGGTCTAGTAGATTAGAGTAGAGCGCACTGGAGTGCAGG
>NW_017028256.1:0-213 GCF_001483705.2 Eufriesea mexicana | reverse complement strand
AGCAAGCTTACTGCATAAATAAGGAGAAAAGATACTATTGGTTTGCTGTAGCCATTGAATAGCGATAGTATCTGACCGATAAGTTCAATTTTATTGACATTTTCGGCTTCTGTCGTAGTCAGCACACTATTCTGTTTAAATAAGGAGAAGGGATACCATTGGTTTGCCATAGGCATTGCATTGCAATATAATCTGAAATTAATGTTCAATTTT
>NW_017028255.1:0-213 GCF_001483705.2 Eufriesea mexicana | reverse complement strand
ATGTGTGCATGTATGGACGTAGGGATGTATGGTTGCACAGGTGAATGGATGTATGGATGTATGGATGGGCAGATGCACGGAACGGCGGTTGTATGGATGGGTGCTTGTATGGATGGATAGTTGTATGGATGAATGGTTGTATGGTTCGGCGGATGTATGGATGGGTGGATGTATGGATGGATGGATGTGTGGAAAGGTGGATGTATGGATGTA
>NW_017028254.1:0-213 GCF_001483705.2 Eufriesea mexicana | reverse complement strand
AGTTAGGCTGCGTTTGATTGTGTTATGTCATGCTATGTTTGGCAAGGATGGCTTCGACTTTCGTGCAGTACACTGTATTACGTCTGGTCCCTCTGATTTACTGTGCTCCATCCAATTCTGCTTGTCTCTGTGTAGTCCGGTAGCAGTGGGCGCGGCACGCGCCGTTGAGTTACGCTACGTTTGGTTAGGTTAGGTTTGATCTGACTGTGTTAT
>NW_017028253.1:0-213 GCF_001483705.2 Eufriesea mexicana | reverse complement strand
GAGCCTGACGCGCCGAGGCTACCACTACTGGCATCCCCATAGCCACGCAGAATATGCTAGAGATCGGCAGAGCGCAGAGATTCACCGAAAAGCCGTGTACAGCACAAAAGTCAAAGCCATACTAACCAAACTTAACCATACCAGGCATAGCCATTCGTAACCTAGCTAAACCAAACGTGTAACTGCCACTTTTGATGGCCTTCCCCAGAGAAA
>NW_017028252.1:0-213 GCF_001483705.2 Eufriesea mexicana | reverse complement strand
GCCGTTCTAGCGGATTAAGCTCATAAAGGTAAAGCAAAATTAGGAATTTTACTAGTACCAGACAGATGGGATCCACTTGTGACAGACCCAACAAGCGACTGACGGACGACACTTATAAATCACGTCATTGACCATCAGAAATCGGCTCCGTGACAGTTTCCTACTCCTTAGCCAAAGATCCTTATGTCACACCCTCTGTCCAATTAAAACTCT
>NW_017028251.1:0-213 GCF_001483705.2 Eufriesea mexicana | reverse complement strand
GGTTCTGGGGATGCCAGGAGCAGTGGTCGCGACACGATGCGAAGAGCTTTGCTAGGCTTGGTTTGGTTAGGTTAGGACAGGTTGGGATAGGATACCTTCGACTGTTGTGGCATTCACAGCAATGCGCTCCGTTTCTGCGCACTACTGTGCTGTAGTAAATTCTGCTCGCCTCTGTGGAGGCAAGCTGTCGTGGTCTCGGCACGTTAGGTTGAG
>NW_017028250.1:0-213 GCF_001483705.2 Eufriesea mexicana | reverse complement strand
CATTGCATTGAATGCGTTAGGTTACCTAATCACCAAGCTATGACAGTTTATATATTTTGAATATACTTATTCCCTGGCAAGTAGACGGCTGTACTTTCCATTGGATTGAAGGCGTTTGGCTATCAATTCACCAAGCTATAACAGCTTATGGATTTTGAATATACCTATTCTCTGGCGACTAGGTTGCTGTACTTGCCATGGAATTGAAGGCGT
>NW_017028249.1:0-213 GCF_001483705.2 Eufriesea mexicana | reverse complement strand
TTCCGTTTGCTTTGATAGCTATTTAATTGCAACAGAATATGAATGAAAATTTCAATTTTATTGTCATTCGCGACTGATATCGTGGTGAGCAAACTTTTCTGTGTAAATGCGAAGGAATGATTCTATAGGTTTGATATAGCGATTGCATTACAATAGAATCTGGATGTAAAGTTCAATTTTATTAACATTTTCGTCTAATATTGTGGTGAGCTA
>NW_017028248.1:0-213 GCF_001483705.2 Eufriesea mexicana | reverse complement strand
TGTGTATTGATGTGTGTACGGATGAATGGATGGATGGATGGATTGCTGTACGGATGTATGGATGGAAGGATGTATGGATCGATGGATGTATGGATGGTGTGTACGTATGGAAGGGCGTATGTATGGACGGATGGGTGTATGGAAGAATGAATGGATGGATGGATGTGTATATGGATGGATGGCTGCATGGGTGGATGGATGTATGGATGGATG
>NW_017028247.1:0-213 GCF_001483705.2 Eufriesea mexicana | reverse complement strand
GGTCAGTTCAGGTCAGGTCAGGTCAGGTCTGGCAAGGTCAGGTCAGGTCAGGTCAGATCGGTCCGGTATGGTCAGGACATGTCAGGCCAGGTAAGGCCAGTTCAGGTCAGGTCGGTACAGGTCAGGTCATGTCAGGTCAGGTCAGGTCGGGTATGGTCAGGTCTGGTCAGGTCAGGTCAGGTCAGGTCAGGTCTGGTCAGGTCAGTACAGGTC
>NW_017028246.1:0-213 GCF_001483705.2 Eufriesea mexicana | reverse complement strand
CGATAGCGATGGCAATGCTATAGAATTTTTCTGGAAAATACAATTTTATTGACATTATCGACTGCTATCGTGATGACCTAGCTTTCTTGCATAAATAAGGACGATAGATACTTTTGGCGTGATATAGCCATTGAAATGCTAGAGAATCTGGCTGGATAATTAAATATTATAGCCGTTATTGACTAATACCGTGGAGGGCAAACTTTCGTGCAT
>NW_017028245.1:0-213 GCF_001483705.2 Eufriesea mexicana | reverse complement strand
TTAGCTCACCACGATAATAGTCGAAACTGTCGATAATATTGAATTTACCAGCAAGATTCTACTCCATTGCAATGTCTACAGCACGCCAGGAGAATCTAGCCTGCTTATTTAGGCAAGAAAGGTTGCTCATCATGATAATAGTCGAAACTATCAATAATATTGAGCTTTCCAGCCAGATTGTATAGTATTGAAATGGCTATAGCACGCCAATAG
>NW_017028244.1:0-213 GCF_001483705.2 Eufriesea mexicana | reverse complement strand
AAATTCAATTTTAGTGACATTTTCGACTAATATCGCGGTGGGCCAACTTTATTGCATAAATAAAGAGGGTAGGTTCTATTGGCGTGCTATAGTCATTGCAATGCTTTAGAATGTGGCTGAAAACTAAATTTTATTGACATTTTCGACTAGTATCATGGTGAGCTAACTCTATTGCATATATAAGGGGGAAACATTCAATTCACGTGCTATAGC
>NW_017028243.1:0-213 GCF_001483705.2 Eufriesea mexicana | reverse complement strand
TTAATAATAGATAACTCGTTCGGTGTGTGCTGTACAACGATCCCATAGAGACTGAGTCGTTTGAACAAAAGAATTTGGTTGGTGACCGACCAACACGTACAAAATCATGCATCAGTACGTAATCAAAAAACATTTTAACATCGAGGTTATATGTGAGATGTCTCGATTTGTGTCTTTAGCATTCCAACATAAATAAATAAGGAATCGTTGTTT
>NW_017028242.1:0-213 GCF_001483705.2 Eufriesea mexicana | reverse complement strand
CCTCGTCTCCTTCCTCTTTTCTCTTTCCACGCAGGAGTTGGAAGGTGCAGGACGCCTCGCGAACCATCCGCGTGTCTAATGACTGTCGTCCAAGTGTCATCGCCGATTTCCACCCGATGACAGGAATACTGGCACGATTTAGGTTAATTGCCGAATTACCATACGTTTAGGAAACGAAACGTGCGTTAGGAAAACGTGTGAAATTAGGATCCA
>NW_017028241.1:0-213 GCF_001483705.2 Eufriesea mexicana | reverse complement strand
TGAATAGATGTACGGTAGAATGGATGTGTGGATGGATTATGGTATGGATGTATGTGTGGATGGCTGTATGGATGTATGAATGGATGGATATATATATGTATGGATGTATGGATTGATGGGTGTATGAATGGATGGAGATGTGGATGGATTGATTTTTGGATGTATGGATGCATGAATGCTTGGATGCATGAATGGATGGATGTATGGATGTAT
>NW_017028240.1:0-213 GCF_001483705.2 Eufriesea mexicana | reverse complement strand
TAGAATTGCAACGGCTATGGCACGCCAATAGTACATTTAGTCCACATTTATCCAAGAAGGTTATCTCACCTCGATATTAGTCGAAAGTGTCAATGAAATTGAATTTTCGAACCAGATGCTACAGCTCTGCAATGGCTATAGCACGCTAACAGGTACTTTCCTCATTATTTATGCAAGGAAGCTAGCTCGCCACGATATTAGTCGAAAATGTTA
>NW_017028239.1:0-213 GCF_001483705.2 Eufriesea mexicana | reverse complement strand
AATAGGTCTATTCAAAATCTATAATCTGTTATAGCTTACTGAGTACGTCGCCCAACGCCTTCATTCCAATGGCAAGTACAGACTTCTACTTGCCAGGAAATACGTCTATTCAAAGTCCCTAGCCTGACATAGCTTGGTGAATAGAACGAGTAACGCCTTCAATGCAATGGCAAGTACAGCCATCTACTTGCCAGAGAATAGGACTGTTCAAAA
>NW_017028238.1:0-213 GCF_001483705.2 Eufriesea mexicana | reverse complement strand
CGTACTGCCTTCTTCTTGCCGGAGAATAGGTCTGTTCAAAATATATAACCTGTTATAGCTTGGAGAATAGATCGACTAACGCCATCAATCCAATGGCAAGTACAGCCGTCTACTTGAGAGAGAATAAGTCTATTCAAAATCTATAACCTATTACAGCTTGGTGAATAGATCGCCTAACGCCTGCAATCCAATGACAAGTACAGCCATCTACTT
>NW_017028237.1:0-213 GCF_001483705.2 Eufriesea mexicana | reverse complement strand
CAATTTTATTGACACATTCGAATAATATCGTGGTGATCTATCTTCCTTTCATAAATAAAGAGGAAGGATTCAATTGGCGAGCTATAGCCGTCGCAATGCAATAGAATCTGGTTGGAAAAGTTAAATTTTACTCACATTTTCGACTAATACAGCCGTCAGCTAACTACCTTGCATAAGTAAGGAGGAAAGATGCTTTTTGAGTGCTATAGCCAT
>NW_017028236.1:0-213 GCF_001483705.2 Eufriesea mexicana | reverse complement strand
AAGATAGTTAACCACGATATTAGTCGAAAATGAAAATAAAATTGAACCTGCCAGGCACATTCTGTATCATTGCTATGGCTATAGCACGCCGGTAGAATCTTTCCTCCTTATTCATGCAAGAAAGGCATCTCAGCACATTATTAGACGAAAATGTCAATAAAAATGATTTTTCCAGCCAGATTCCATAGCATTGCAATGGTTATAGCTTGCCAA
>NW_017028235.1:0-213 GCF_001483705.2 Eufriesea mexicana | reverse complement strand
CTAACTTTCTTGCATAAATAAGGAGGAAAGACTCAATTGGCGTGCTATTACCACTGCAACGCTGTAGAATCTTTCTGGAAAATTCAATTTTAATGACATTTTCAAATTATGTCGTGGTGAGCTAATTTTATTGCATAAATAAGGAGGGTTGATTCTACTGGCGTGCCGTAGGCATTGCAAAGCTATAGAATCTTCCTGGAAAATTCAATTTTA
>NW_017028234.1:0-213 GCF_001483705.2 Eufriesea mexicana | reverse complement strand
GCCAGTAATAGTGGTATCGGCTCGTTGGACTGAATTAGGCGGCGTTCGGTTAGTTAATGTTAGACCAGGTAATGTTTGGATAGCTTCGATTAACGTGGTTTACGCTGATTCTCGGTGGGTTTCTGCACTCTAGTGTGTTCTAGTATGAGCTGTTTGGCTCTGTGCAGGTCAGCTATTGCGTTCTCGACGCGTTAGGTTTAGATAGATTTCTTA
>NW_017028233.1:0-213 GCF_001483705.2 Eufriesea mexicana | reverse complement strand
GCCAGTAATAGTGGTATCGGCTCGTTGGACTGAATTAGGCGGCGTTCGGTTAGTTAATGTTAGGCCAGGTAATGTTTGGATAGCTTCGACTTACGTGGTTTACGCTGATTCTCGGTGGGTTTCTGCACTCTAGTGTGTTCTAGTATGAGTTGTTTGGCTCTGTGCAGGTCAGCTATTGCGTTCTCGACGCGTTAGGTTTAGATAGATTTCTTA
>NW_017028232.1:0-213 GCF_001483705.2 Eufriesea mexicana | reverse complement strand
AGTGTATGTAAGGACATACGTGCTGATGCATGTATGGATGTATGGATGGAAGGATGGACTGTTCGATGGATGTGTGGATGATACAGATGTATGGATGTATGGATGTATATATGTATGGATGTATGGATGGATGGATGTATGGATGTATATATGTATGGATGTATGGATGGATGGATGTATGGATGGTTGTATGTGTGGATGTATGGTTGGCTG
>NW_017028231.1:0-213 GCF_001483705.2 Eufriesea mexicana | reverse complement strand
TGGGTGGATGGATGGATGAATGAATGGACGCGTGTATGGATGGGCGAATGTACGGATGTATCAATGGTTGGATGTATGGATGTATGTATGGATGTGTGTACGATTGTATCTATGCATGTATGTATGGGTGAGTCTATGGGTGTATGTATTTATGTATGGATGTGTGTATGGGAGTATGTATGGATGTGTGGATGTACGTATGGATGTATGTAT
>NW_017028230.1:0-213 GCF_001483705.2 Eufriesea mexicana | reverse complement strand
AGCGTAACACAAGCTCAGAAATCGACGGCATAGCAGTGTATACCACGAAAGTCAAAGCTATCAGCAACTAACACAAGCTAACATAACACAACCAAACGTAGGATAACACAACGCAACATAACCTAATATACCATGCCGAGGCCACAATTTCTGGCGTACCCAGAGACAAGCAGAGTATGCTAGAGTACTCCAGAGCGCAGAAAGCCTCCAAAT
>NW_017028229.1:0-213 GCF_001483705.2 Eufriesea mexicana | reverse complement strand
TGCTATATCATGTTACAGATAATGAATGGGCCTATTCTCTGGCAAGTAGATGGCTGTACTTGCGGTTGGGTTGAAGGCGATAGGCGATCAATTCGTCAAGCAGTGACAGCTTATAGATTTCGAATGGACCTATTCTCTGGCAGGTAGATGGGTGTACTTGCCATTGGATTGAAGGCGTTAGAGGATCTATTCACCAAGGTATAAGATGTTATA
>NW_017028228.1:0-213 GCF_001483705.2 Eufriesea mexicana | reverse complement strand
AACATAACGTGCAGCCACCACAGCTCCTGTCCTCCACATATCCAAGCAGAATGTACTAGAGCGTAGTAGACGACAGAAATCCACCGAATGGCAGTGTAAATCACAAACGTCAATCTTGCGTGTCCTAACCCAGCCAAACGTGACATGTCAAAACGTACCATCGCTCAACCTAACATGATGCGGCCACCACTGTTCGCCACCACAGAGACGAGA
>NW_017028227.1:0-213 GCF_001483705.2 Eufriesea mexicana | reverse complement strand
CAATCGTCACATAACCAAACGTTACAATAATCATCATCGTGCCGAGGCAATCGTTGCTGGCCTTCACAGGGCCAATCAGATTACATCAGGGCACAGTAGAGCACAGAAATCGACGGCACAACTGTGCAAAGCACGAAAGTCAAAGCTACGGGTAACGAACTTAACAAAACCCAACCTAATAGAACGTAAGATAACTCAGCCTAACGTGCTGAG
>NW_017028226.1:0-213 GCF_001483705.2 Eufriesea mexicana | reverse complement strand
GTATTTGGATAGAATCATTTGCAGTAGTGTGTATATGTCTATAAATATTGTTCCATACATAAACACGAGCATTATGATGATAATTATTACGTGATATGTATTACGAAACATATTTTCTCGCAACAGTCCGTGATATAGACATCCACTCAGATTCTAATGTCTATATGTCATTGTTTATTATGTCGTTAACATTTACCGTGTATATGTAAAACT
>NW_017028225.1:0-213 GCF_001483705.2 Eufriesea mexicana | reverse complement strand
GGAAGCTGGAGGTATCAGGTCACTGTAGGTCGCAGAAATCTATCCAATAGCAGACTATAGCACGAAAGACAAAGCCCTCCTTTCCTAACCTAAAGGATCGTAACATAACCAAACGTATCCTAACTTAACCTGTCGTGACGCGACCACAATTACTGGCCACCGCGGAGCCTAGCAGAACATACGAGAGCCCAGTGGAGTGCAGAAATCCTCCGA
>NW_017028224.1:0-213 GCF_001483705.2 Eufriesea mexicana | reverse complement strand
TTCGTTGGGTGTCTCGCAGCGTTTATGCTTGATCTATTACGACGATAGTCGAAAAGCTGATCCTTCGTTCAGCTTAATTTGACCACCCCGTTCTGACACTTCTCCAAATTCACCCCTGCGAATATTTTCATATTTGGCTCGGAGAACCTCGAAATTAATTTCTGATTTCTCCAAAATGGTATCAGTTCCCAAGATTTTTAATTTTGGAATACT
>NW_017028223.1:0-213 GCF_001483705.2 Eufriesea mexicana | reverse complement strand
CGTGTGAAAGGATGGGTGGAAGAACGGATGCATGGTTGGATGGAAGGGCATATGTATGGATGCGTGTATGGATGGATATATGGCTGTGTGTACGGATGTATGTCTGTATATATCTATGGATGTATGTATGGATGTGTGTATGGATATATGTGTGGATGTATGGATGGATGTATGAATCGATGTGTGTATGGGCGAATGTATGGGTGTATGGAT
>NW_017028222.1:0-213 GCF_001483705.2 Eufriesea mexicana | reverse complement strand
GGAAAATATAATTTTATGGACATTTTCGACTAATATCGTGGTGAGCAAACCCACTTTCCTAAATAAGGTGGAAAGATTCTATTTACATGCTATAGCCATTGCAGATGCATGGAATCTGCCTGAAAAATTCCATTTTATTGACATTTTCGTCTAATATCGTGGTGAGCAAACCCACTTGCATAAATAAGGATGAAATATACTGACGGCGCGCCA
>NW_017028221.1:0-213 GCF_001483705.2 Eufriesea mexicana | reverse complement strand
TTCCTTGCATAAGTAAGGAGGAAAGGCACTTTTGGCCTGCTATAGCCATTGCAGTGCTGCAGATACGGGCTGGAAAGCTCAATTTTATTGATATTATCGACTAATATCGTGGTGAGTTGACTTTCTTGCATAGACAAGGAGGAAAGAATATATTGGCGTGCTATAAGCATTGCAAAGCTATAGAATCTTCCTGGAAAATTCAATTTTATTGAC
>NW_017028220.1:0-213 GCF_001483705.2 Eufriesea mexicana | reverse complement strand
ATTCTATTGGGGTGCTATAGCCATTGCAATGCTGTAGCATCTGGATGGAAAATTCATTTTTATAGATATTATCGTCAAATATTGTGGCGAGCTAAATACCTTGCACAAATAAGGAGGAAAGATCCTATTGGCGTGCTGTAGCCATAGAATTGCTATAGAAACAGGCTGTAAAGCACAATTTTATTGACATTTTCGACAAATATCGTGGTGAGC
>NW_017028219.1:0-213 GCF_001483705.2 Eufriesea mexicana | reverse complement strand
GCGCAGAAGGTCATAGTATGCCAGTGTATAGCACAAAAGTAAAAGATATCCCAGCCAAACATATCTAAACATAGTATAACCAAGCGTAGCATGACTCAATCCAACGTGCGGCGACCTCTATACCTGGCGTCCCCAGAGACAAGCAGAGTCTGATAGCGCAAAGTAGAGCGCAGAAGTCAATATAGCAGCAGCGTGTAGCGCAAAAGTCAAAGC
>NW_017028218.1:0-213 GCF_001483705.2 Eufriesea mexicana | reverse complement strand
GACAACAGTGTATACCATGTAAGCCAGAGCTATCCAAACATAACCCAGAATAACGTAAACTAATCAAACGTAGCCTAATACAATCTAACCAGGCGAGACCACTATTACTACCCCCCCCACCGAGTCGAGCAGAGTATAGTAGTGCCATGTAGAGCGTAGAAATCCACCGAGATGCAGCCTACAGCACAAAAGTCAACTGTAACCTATCCCAAC
>NW_017028217.1:0-213 GCF_001483705.2 Eufriesea mexicana | reverse complement strand
TATGTTTGGTTAGGGTAGCTTTAGCCTTTATGCTGTACACTGATATTCGGTGTATTTCTGCACCCTACATTGCTGTACTATGTCCTGCTTGGCACTGGAGCGTGCAGCAATGGCGTTCTCGGCACGTTAGTTTGAGTTAGGCTGTGTTTGGTTATGTTCTGTTGGTTTGTGTTTGGCTTGTGCAGCTCTTACTTTTCGGATATACACTGCGTT
>NW_017028216.1:0-213 GCF_001483705.2 Eufriesea mexicana | reverse complement strand
CCGCTATTTGGTGGGCTACGGCGCTGTACGTTGTTCTAATATGCCCTGCTGGTCTCTGGAGACACCAGCAATAGCGGTCGTGGCACGACAGGTTGTGCTACGTTGCCTTTAGCTAGGTTAGGTAAGGTCACGCTTGGTTAGGATGGCTTCTACTTTTGAGCCATTTACTGCCATTCGGTGCATACTTGAGTGTTGCATTGCTAGAGTTGCATC
>NW_017028215.1:0-213 GCF_001483705.2 Eufriesea mexicana | reverse complement strand
ACGTTCGGTTATGCTTGGTTGGGCTACGTTTGTTAAAGATGGCAATGCCTTTTGTGTTATACATTGCTTTTCGGAGATTTCTGCGATCTACTGTCCTCTATTATGTTCTTCTTTGCTCTGGGGTGGCCAGGAGTAGTGATCCCGTCACGTTTGGTTTAGATTGCTTACGGTTGGATTGGTTATGGAAGGTTAAGTGTTTTTTTAGGCAGGCGT
>NW_017028214.1:0-213 GCF_001483705.2 Eufriesea mexicana | reverse complement strand
TTCCATAACGTTCTTAATCCCATTTTTGCATACCGTCTGAAGTTATCCTGTCGCTGTCAAGGAACTGTCATCAGATATGCCAATATTCCGAACTCTGAACTCATTGTGCAATCACGTTCTCAGTTACATTTTCCACATCTCGTTTGAAACTGTCCTGCCACTATCATTCTACATACACTATCATACACCTAGGTACATTCTTATATTCTAACT
>NW_017028213.1:0-213 GCF_001483705.2 Eufriesea mexicana | reverse complement strand
TTCCATAACGTTCTTAATCCCATTTTTGCATACCGTCTGAAGTTATCCTGTCGCTGTCAAGGAGCTGTCATCAGATATGCCAATATTCCGAACTCTGAACTCATTGTGCAATCATGTTCTCAGTTACATTTTCCACATCTCGTTTGAAATTGTCCTGCCACTATCATTCTACATACACTATCATACACCTAGGTACATTCTTATATTCTAACT
>NW_017028212.1:0-213 GCF_001483705.2 Eufriesea mexicana | reverse complement strand
CATTCAGATTCTATAGCATTACAATGGCTGTAGCATGCCAATAGAATCTTTCCTCCGTATTTAAGCAACGAAATTACCTCACCACGGTATTAGTCGAAAATGTCAATAAAATTGACTTTTCCAGTCGGATTCCATTGCATTGCAATGGCAACAGCATGCCAATAGAATCTTTCCTCCGTATATATGCAACCAAATTACCTCACCACGGTATTA
>NW_017028211.1:0-213 GCF_001483705.2 Eufriesea mexicana | reverse complement strand
TATCAATAGAATTGAATTTTCTAGCAAGATTCTATAGCATTCCAATGGCTATTGCACGCCGATGGAATCTTTTCTCCTTATTTAAGGAAGAAAGTTAACTTACCGCGATATTAGTCGTAAATTTCAATAAAATTGTATTTTCCAGCCAGTCACTATAGCCATGAAATGGCTATAGCACGCCAATAGAATCTACCATCCTTAGTTAGGCAAAAA
>NW_017028210.1:0-213 GCF_001483705.2 Eufriesea mexicana | reverse complement strand
GCAATGGCTATACCATGCCTATAGTATCTTTCCTCCTTATTTACAAAGGTGGGTTTGCTCACCACGATATTAGTCGAAAATGTCAATAAACTTGAATTTTCCAGCCAGATTCCATAGCATTAGAGTGGCTATAGCGCGCAAATAGAATCATTCCTCCATATTTATGAAAGAAAGGTAGCTCACCACGATATTAGTCGAAAATGGCAATAAAAA
>NW_017028209.1:0-213 GCF_001483705.2 Eufriesea mexicana | reverse complement strand
GAATTCGAGAATGTTTATACGTGGTATTCACTGTGTAAGTAGTGTAGGATCGCTGGGTGGTAAGTAATAAATATGTAATTTATTGTAAACTGATTCCAATGCTAATAACTCTCAGATTGGCTATCTCTCAAAGAATTGTCCCGTTTCACACCCTTGCATCTTTGTTTGAACCTTGTACTCTGTCTTCTTTCATACTCATGCTCTCTTCTCGAT
>NW_017028208.1:0-213 GCF_001483705.2 Eufriesea mexicana | reverse complement strand
TTAATATTCTAAGATAAAAAAGGTTGAAAATCATTGATCTATTTTGCATCTTACTGATTAAGTATATGGTCAAATGTATCTTCTGGTGTCTTAGAAGATTCTAGTAATTAATATTTAAATTTTTTTAATTTTATGTATCTTAATAATTTGGTGCTCTAAGACAGAAAAGGTTGAAAATCATTGATCTATATTAATACGTATATAGCTCATATT
>NW_017028207.1:0-213 GCF_001483705.2 Eufriesea mexicana | reverse complement strand
TGAAAGAATATATGGATGGAGGTATGAATGGATGTACGGATGTATGTATGGATGTATGTATCGTTGTAAGTATGGATGGATGGATGTACGCATGGATGGATGAACGGATGAATGGATGTAAGGGAGGATGTATGGATGGATGTATGGATAGTTGGATGTATGGATGGATGGATGTGCGGATGTATGTATGGATGGATGGATGGATGAATGGGT
>NW_017028206.1:0-213 GCF_001483705.2 Eufriesea mexicana | reverse complement strand
AAACTTACCAAACACAGAACAACCGAACGTAACCTAACCCAGCAGTCGTTAGTGCAGCTCAAATGCTGTAGCTACACTTTCCTAATCAAGCCAATCGCAACGTAACCAAACGCAACCTGATGCGAGGCAACGTGCCGCGACCACTATTTATGGCCTCCCAATGCCCCAGCAGAGTAGAGTAGAGCACAGTAGGGCACAGTGATCCACTGCATA
>NW_017028205.1:0-213 GCF_001483705.2 Eufriesea mexicana | reverse complement strand
AGAACAAACGATAGCGTGAAATCCTTTGTCGGGATGTTTGTGAATGATTGAGAAGGAAAGCATCTACATGAAGAGAGATAGATTTGGCTATAAGTAAGGATGCAAGGGCGTGAGGCAGTCAAAATGTAAGAGAGTTGAGAATCGAGTGGTGAATTAAGAAGAGTGTCAGAGGAGATTTGAGTTGAGACGTGTGAGAAACTTAGTGTAATATTT
>NW_017028204.1:0-213 GCF_001483705.2 Eufriesea mexicana | reverse complement strand
ACCCGTCCATTCGTACTTCCATCATATCATACGTCCATCCATCCATACATCCATACATATATAGATGCATACATCCACAGATCCGTACATTCGTCCATCCGTACCTCAATCCCTCCACAATTCCGCCAATCCAGTCAGCCGTCCATCCATACGTACATCCATACATACTTCCTTCCATACATCCATACATCCATACATACATACATACATCCA
>NW_017028203.1:0-213 GCF_001483705.2 Eufriesea mexicana | reverse complement strand
TCATACATTCGTACATCCATTCATCCATACATCAATACATCTATACATACATACATCCATCCATCGGTACATCCGTACATACACCCCCAAATACATTCATACATACATCCGTACATCAATCCGTATATATCACAACGCATTCACGCAACAGTCCATCCATACAGCCATCCATCCAACCATACATCCTTCCGTACTTCCATCCATCCCTACACC
>NW_017028202.1:0-213 GCF_001483705.2 Eufriesea mexicana | reverse complement strand
AAAATCTATAATCTGCTATAGCTTGGTGAATACATCGCCTAGCGCCTTCAATCCAAAGACAAGCACAGCCATTCACTTGCCAGAGAATAGGTCTATTCAAAATCTATAACCCGTTATAGCTTGGTGAATAAGTCACATATCGCCTACAAGCAATGGCAAACACAGCCATATACATGCCAGAGAATAGGTCTATTCAAAATCTATAACCTGTTA
>NW_017028201.1:0-213 GCF_001483705.2 Eufriesea mexicana | reverse complement strand
GTGTACGGTACAAAAGTTGAATATACCTTGACAAAACGTAGCCTGGTCCAACCTAACCGAACGTAACCTGACAAAATGCAACATGCAGAGTCCACCATAGCTGGCACTACCCAGAGCCAAGCTGGAGGCATTAGAGCACTCTATGGCGCTGGGATCCACCTAATAGCTGGCTATAGCGCTAAGGTCAAGGCCATCTTCTCCTAACCTAACCAG
>NW_017028200.1:0-213 GCF_001483705.2 Eufriesea mexicana | reverse complement strand
TATAATCTGCAATAGCTTGGTGACTAGTTCGCCTAACGCCTTCCATGCATTGGCAAGTACAGCAATCTACTAGCCAGAGAAAATGTCTGACCAAAAACTATAACCTGATGTAGCTTGGTGAATAGATCGCCGAACGCCTTCAGCCCAATAGCAAGTACTGCTATCTACTTGCCAGAGAATAGGTCTATTCAAAATCTATAACCTGTTATAGCT
>NW_017028199.1:0-213 GCF_001483705.2 Eufriesea mexicana | reverse complement strand
GGCACCCCAGAGCCAAGCGCAGCATATTATAGCACATGATATCTCAGACGCCCGCCGAATAGCTGTGTACAGCGCAAAAGACAATGTATCCTATCCCAAACTGGCCGAACATAACATAACCTTGCGTAACCTAACTCAACCTAACATGGCGACACCGCTATTCCTGGCCTCCACAAAGACAAGCAGAATGTGCTGGAGCACAGTAGTGCGCAG
>NW_017028198.1:0-213 GCF_001483705.2 Eufriesea mexicana | reverse complement strand
GTTCGAAGAAGAAACCATGGTAAAAAATTGTCGAAACAGTTTTCATTTCGATTAAATCGAGAAAATATTCGTCGATAACACGTTTTATCGCCATGGCAGTCATTACTGGATTGTTTTGCCTTGACAGTGTCGGAGTTATGCGAAATCCAAGTACCAAGTGCAACGAAATTATTATATAACAGTCTGTGGAAGCAAATACAATTTAGCTATAAA
>NW_017028197.1:0-213 GCF_001483705.2 Eufriesea mexicana | reverse complement strand
CGATCAGTATTGCTCTACCATACTCTGCACAATTCTGTTGAGGCGTTCAGTAGTGGCCGCGGCACGCTAGTTTGAGTTGTGTTCCGTATGGTTAGGATATGTTATATAAGGTTGCGGTAAGTTTGGTCAGTATAGCTACGACTTTCTTACCATAAACTGTTATTCGGTGAATATCTGTGATCCAATCCGCTGAACTACGCTCTGCTTGGCTCT
>NW_017028196.1:0-213 GCF_001483705.2 Eufriesea mexicana | reverse complement strand
AGCGTACAGTAGAGCAATACAGAGCGCGGAAATACACCGGACGGCAGTGTATAGGACAAGAGTAAATGCTACCCTCTCCTGATCCATCCAATCGTAACATAACCAAACGTAACCTACCTCTACATGTCGCGCCACGACACTTGTTGCTGACTACACGTGAGTCGAGCAGAAAATAGCAGAGCACAGCTGAGGGCAGAAATTCACGGAATAGAA
>NW_017028195.1:0-213 GCF_001483705.2 Eufriesea mexicana | reverse complement strand
CCTAATCTGACCTAACCTAACCTAACCCAACCAATCCTAACCTAACCTAACCTATCCTAACCCTACCCATCCAATCCTAGCCTATTGTAATCAAAGCTAACCTAACCTAACATAACAAAACCTAACCTAACCCGACCTGACCAGGAATGTCTTTGCCTGACCTCTCCTGAACAAACCTCTCCTGACATGACCTTACTTCACCTTCCCAGTCCT
>NW_017028194.1:0-213 GCF_001483705.2 Eufriesea mexicana | reverse complement strand
TACCAAGCTATAACAGGTTATAGGTTTTGATTAGACCTATTCTCTGGCAACTTGGCGGCTGTATTTACCATTGGATGGAAGGCGTTTGGCGATCTACTCCCAAAGCTATAACAGATTATAGATTTTCAATATACCTATTGTCTGGCAAGAAGATGGCTTTACTTGCCACTGGATTGAAGGCGTTGGGCGACCTATTCGCCAAGCTATAACAGT
>NW_017028193.1:0-213 GCF_001483705.2 Eufriesea mexicana | reverse complement strand
GTATGGATCGATGGATGGATGGGTTGGTGGATTGATGTATGGATGAATGGATGTACGGATCGGCGGATGTATGGACGGGTGTGCGTATGGATGGATGGATGTATGGATGAACGTTTGTATCGATGGGTTGTTGTTTGGATGGGCGTATGTACGGATGCATGGCAGTATGGATGTGAATATGTATGGATGATGGGTGGATGCATGTATCGAAGG
>NW_017028192.1:0-213 GCF_001483705.2 Eufriesea mexicana | reverse complement strand
TAGATCGCCTAAGGCCTTCAATCCAATGGCAGGTACAGCCATCTACTTGCCAGAGAATAGGTCTATGCAAAATCTGTAACATGATATTGCATGGAGAGTAGATCGCATAACGCCTTCAATCAAATGGCAAGTACAGCCACCTGCTTGCCGGAGAATAGGTCTGTTCGAAGTCTATAAACTGTTATAGCATGGTGAATAGATCGCCTAACGCCT
>NW_017028191.1:0-213 GCF_001483705.2 Eufriesea mexicana | reverse complement strand
TACTTGCCATTGGATTGAAGGCGTTCGGCCATCTATTCACCATGCTATAACAGGTTCTAAATTTTGAAGAGACCTATTCTCTGGCAAGAAGATGGCTGTACTTGCCATTGGATTGAAGGCGTTAGACCATCTGTTCACCATGCTGTAACCGGTTATAGACATTGGATAAACCTATTCTCTGGCAAGTAGATGGCTGTACTTGCCATTGGATTG
>NW_017028190.1:0-213 GCF_001483705.2 Eufriesea mexicana | reverse complement strand
CCTAACACGGCGTAACGTGCGAAAACCACTGTTGCTGTCTTCCCGGATTCAAATTCAACATATAAGGTCACCGTGGAGCGCCGCTCTTCGCCGAACATCAGTGAAAAGCGCAAATGTGGTAAGAAGTCCCTCCTAACCTAACCAATCGTCACGAAACCGAACTTAACATAGCTCAACCTAACGTGACCCGACTACTATTGCTGGCGTTCTCAG
>NW_017028189.1:0-213 GCF_001483705.2 Eufriesea mexicana | reverse complement strand
TTGTGGATGTATGGATGTGTGGATGTATGGATGTATTGATGTACGAATGTATGGATGTACGGAATTATGGAAGTATGGATGTATGTATGTATGGATGTATGGAAGAATGGATGTGCGTAATGATGTATGTACGGATGTGTGGATGGATGTATGTATCGATGGATGGAAGTACGGATTGATGAATTTATGGATATATGGATGTGTGGATGTATG
>NW_017028188.1:0-213 GCF_001483705.2 Eufriesea mexicana | reverse complement strand
TTTTGTGGTGTGCACTGTTACTCGGTGGATTTCTGCGCTCAACTGTGCCCTAATATTTTCAGCTTTTCTATAGCAAAGCCAGCATTGTGGTCTCGGCACTATGACGTGTCAGGTTACGTTCGGTTAGCTTGTGTCATGATAAGTTTGGTTAGGATAGCTTTAATTGTTGTGCTGTACACTGGTATTCGGTGTATATATGCGCTCTACTGTGCT
>NW_017028187.1:0-213 GCF_001483705.2 Eufriesea mexicana | reverse complement strand
TGTCGTCGAACCGATTAAATCCAATTTACTTTGTGACGATACTTGGACAAATACATAGTAAGTGCGGAATTAGACTCAGAAAGACCCAGCGAAAAAATTTTCTGGAATACCTGCAACAAGACACATTTGAACCTTGTCGGTTACAATAACAGCTGTAACAATTAACCCACTGCACTTTAGAAACATTTTTAGTTATTCGATCTACAGCGAATC
>NW_017028186.1:0-213 GCF_001483705.2 Eufriesea mexicana | reverse complement strand
CATCTGTGCTCTACTATACTATGCCCGAATCTGTGGAGGGCAGCAGTAGTGGTCTCGGCACGTTGGGCTGGGTCAGGTTGTATTTGTTTATGTTACGTTTAGTTTGGTTGGGGTAGGGTAGCTTAGACCTTTGTGGTATAAACTGCCCCGCGACGGATTTCTGCGTTCTACATTTATCAACCATAGTCTTCTCGCGACTCGGGAGTCCAGAAA
>NW_017028185.1:0-213 GCF_001483705.2 Eufriesea mexicana | reverse complement strand
TCCAGCCAGATTCTACTTCATTGCAATGGCTATAGCACGCCAATGGGATCTTTCCTCCATACTCATGCAAGGAAGATAGCTCACCACGATATTAGTCGAAAATGTTAATAAAATAGAACTTACCAGCCCGATTCTGCAGCGTTGCTATGGCGATAGCAGGACAAAATGATCTTCCCTCCTTACTTATAAAAGGAAGTTGGCTCACCACGATAT
>NW_017028184.1:0-213 GCF_001483705.2 Eufriesea mexicana | reverse complement strand
AGGCGTTAGGCGATCCATTCTCCAAGCTATAACAGACTATAGACTTTCAATAGACCTATCCTCTGGCAACTAGGTGGCTGTACGTGCCATTGAATTGAAGGCGTTAGGCGATCTACTCACTAAGCTATAACAGATTATAGATTCTGAATTGACCTAATCTCAGGCAAGTAGATAGCTGTACTTGCCATTGGATTGAAGGCGTTTGTCGATGTA
>NW_017028183.1:0-213 GCF_001483705.2 Eufriesea mexicana | reverse complement strand
TTAGAAGAGGAAACCGTCCAGAAACAAAATTAGGATGATGTTCAGCATTGAGAGAACGGAAAATTATTTATCCGGAAACCGAAAGACAGACATAAAAAGTAATACGGGTAGGTTAAGACAACGACGCGTAGTATAGTATCCCTTAATTCAGAAGTCATTTAAATGGTACTGTAGTTTTGTATAAATTATTTAATTTATTGTTAATGCCTTATT
>NW_017028182.1:0-213 GCF_001483705.2 Eufriesea mexicana | reverse complement strand
AACAAAATTGAACTCTCCAGCCAGATTCCATAGCATTGCGAAGCCTATAGCTCGCCAATTGAACCTTTCCTCCTTATTTATGCAAGAAAGTTAGCTCAGCACAATATTAGTCGGAAATGTCAATCAAATTGAATTTTCCCGGAAGATTCTATTGCGTTGTAATTGCAACAGCACGCCAATAGAATCTTTCCTCCTTATGTATGCAAGAAAGTT
>NW_017028181.1:0-213 GCF_001483705.2 Eufriesea mexicana | reverse complement strand
CCAGAGAATAGGTCTATTCAAAATTTATAATCTGTTATAGCTTGGTTAATAGGTCGCCTAACGCCTGCAACCAATGGCATGTAAATCCATCTACTTGCCAGAGAATAAGTCTGTATAAAACCTATAAGCTGCCGTAGCTTGGTGAATAGTTCGCCTAACGCCTTCAATCCAATGACAAGCACAGCCATCCACTTGCCAGATGATATATCTATT
>NW_017028180.1:0-213 GCF_001483705.2 Eufriesea mexicana | reverse complement strand
TTACGTTCGCTTTGTTTGGTAAGGTTTGGGTAGCTTTGACTTTCCTGATGCACATTCCGATTCTATGGAATCCTACGCTCCACTCTCCACTAGTGTGTTCTGCTTGGCACTGTGTAGGCCAAGAGTAGTGGTCGCGGCACGTTAGGTTGTGTTAGGTTATGTTTGGTTAGGTTGCGGTTGGTAAGTTTAGGTGAGGGTTGCTTTGACTTTAGT
>NW_017028179.1:0-213 GCF_001483705.2 Eufriesea mexicana | reverse complement strand
CTACAGGACTGCAATGGCTATAGAACACCAATAGAATCTTTCCTCCTTACCTATGCAAGGAAGGTAGCTCACCATGGTATTAGTCGGAAATGTCCACAAAATTGCATTTTCCAACCAAATCTACATCATTGCATAGGCTATAGCACTCAGAAAGCATATTTCCACCTTGTTTATGCATGAAAGTTAGCTCACCACGATATTAGTCGAAAATGT
>NW_017028178.1:0-213 GCF_001483705.2 Eufriesea mexicana | reverse complement strand
CGGGTACTCTTCCGCGTAGTGGGTAGGGACCTTTCACTCTCCGTCGCCTTGACGCGAATGACGCAGGGCTTAGGTGCGTCGCGTGAGGTTGCCACCTTTTGCGAGGCGGTTATGTTACAGAAGGAGGTCGCGGAGAGAGCCCGCGAGCGTAGCGCCTGCTCCTCGCGCGTTGGGCGGCTGAGGCCGCAAGCGCGGCGCCGGTTGGTGGCTCGC
>NW_017028177.1:0-213 GCF_001483705.2 Eufriesea mexicana | reverse complement strand
AGAGCACTATTGCTGGCCTCCCGAGATCCAACCAGAAAATATTAGAGCACAGTGGAGCGCAGAAGTCCATCGTATAGCTGTGTACAGCACCAAAGTCGAATCTAGCCTATTCCACCTAACCAAACTTTACGTAACCAAACGTAACCAGATTCAACCTATCGTGACGAAACCTCTATTGCTGCACGCCCCAGAGCCAAGCAGAACATATTAGAG
>NW_017028176.1:0-213 GCF_001483705.2 Eufriesea mexicana | reverse complement strand
TTATCGAGAAATGTGAGGTTTTCTAGGAAGCCACGATTTTCGTATGAAATGAAGTATTACATACAAAGTGAGAATGTTAAGAGGTTTGTTGTTGTTTTATGAGTTACGTGAGAGTATCTCGAGTTTATGAAGGTAAATAAATCTCATCGTTGGGCTGTTCATGTTTTATCGTTGGGATCTTAATAATATTTTTATTTTTCCAGATTTTAATTT
>NW_017028175.1:0-213 GCF_001483705.2 Eufriesea mexicana | reverse complement strand
CTTGACAGGGACTGTGCATTGGGGTGCGATTGGTATTGTTATTTGTTTATTCTTTCCTTTTCAAGTGGTATTAGGAACGCGACAATTCAGTTCCTTGCTAGGTCTAGCCGCCATATCGCTTTGTACATAAAATATATATTCTTTCATTGGTCTAAACTAAATGACGTGGACAACATTCACCAATACCTATTGTCTTTCAGCGGAAGAAAGCCA
>NW_017028174.1:0-213 GCF_001483705.2 Eufriesea mexicana | reverse complement strand
CAACGTGGCCTGTCGATGCCACTAATGCTCGCCCTCCGGGGGGCAAGCTGAACACATTAGACAACAGCAGATTGCAGAAATACGCCGAATAACAATGTAAAGCGCAAAAGTCGAAGCTAGCCCCTCCTAGCCTAACCGATCGTAACGTAATCAAACGTAACCTGACCGAAGCTAACGTGACGCGACCACTATCGCTGGCCTGCACAGAGAGAA
>NW_017028173.1:0-213 GCF_001483705.2 Eufriesea mexicana | reverse complement strand
TGTGTTTATTTCTATCTTTCTTTTCTTGTTTCGGCATGAAACTATAGGAGGTGCGCGAAGAGTGTTTAATTATTTATTCATTTAAAACTAGATACTAGGAAGAATTGGTAAGAATGTAGTTTTATAGGGATATTTGATTTAAATTTTTAGTCGTGTTATTTGTTAATTATTTCATAAAAGTGATATTTGTTTATGATTATTTTCTGCAAGTGA
>NW_017028172.1:0-213 GCF_001483705.2 Eufriesea mexicana | reverse complement strand
TCTTCTCCTCCACCCATGTTTCCATTATTCCCACAAAGTCAAAACCCTGTACATAGATACTTGTAAAAATCCCTAAATTTTCGCCTTTACCTTTACAACTTGATTCGCTACAACGGCGGTGAGGCGAGTCTATTCTCCGGGTTTGCAGTCGCAATATAAAATATAATGTAAACCGTTAAGTCCGTTAAAGGTACAAATATTAGAGTGAAATCA
>NW_017028171.1:0-213 GCF_001483705.2 Eufriesea mexicana | reverse complement strand
TGTAATTTTCAATCTTTTTTGCAACTGATCGATTTCTTTTTTCTCTTGTCTGTCTTTATATTTGGTTCTTGAAAGTATTTAATCTGACCTTTAAGAGCATGAATAGCACTATTTTTCCCACATGTTTCTCTTTTTCACTCGTTTTGTTTTGCTAATGTCTTAACTTTTTATGTATAATCCTTAATATCTTTCTCTTTCAACACAAGCTGGAAA
>NW_017028170.1:0-213 GCF_001483705.2 Eufriesea mexicana | reverse complement strand
CAATTCTACAGAGTCTGGATGGAAAATTCAATTTTATTCACATTTTCGGCTTATATCATGGTGCGCTGACATCCTTGCATGAATAAGGTGGAAAGATTCTACTGGCCAACTATAGCCAATGCAATCCTATAGAATCAGGCTGGAAAATTTAATTTTATTGATATTTTCGACTAATATCGCGGTGAGCTAACCTTCTTGGTTGAATATGGACGA
>NW_017028169.1:0-213 GCF_001483705.2 Eufriesea mexicana | reverse complement strand
GATCCAACCATACACACATCCATACATACATCCATACATACATCCATACATACATCCATCCATCCACTCATACATCCGTCCATCCATACATCCATAAATATATATATCCATAAATGCGTACATCCGTACATTCATACATTCGTACATCCATACATACATCCATCCATACGTCCACCCTTAGGTACATTCATTCAACCATACACCCACCCATCC
>NW_017028168.1:0-213 GCF_001483705.2 Eufriesea mexicana | reverse complement strand
ACGCTTTGTTAGGTTCGGCTTTTCTACGTTTGGTTAGGGTACCTTTGACTTCAGTGCTGCACAGTATGTTCCAGTATGTTCTGACAGGCTCTGAGGATGCCAGTAATAGTGGTCTCGGCAAATTAGGTTGAGTCATGGTACGTTTGGTTTGGATATGTTAGGTTTGGTTTGGTCAGAATATCTTCGACCTTTGTGATATTCACTGCAATGCGG
>NW_017028167.1:0-213 GCF_001483705.2 Eufriesea mexicana | reverse complement strand
CCAAACATGTCCTAACCTATCCTAACCTAACGTAACATACCTGAAACTAACGTGCCGCGACCTTTATTGCTGGCGTCCTGAGCGACGACTAGAGTATAGCAAAGCAATGTGAAACCAAGGAGTCCAACGGATAGCAGTGTATAGCACAAAAGTCAAAGATATCATCTCCATAACAAATCAAACGTTACATAATCATACGAAACGTTCGTCAGC
>NW_017028166.1:0-213 GCF_001483705.2 Eufriesea mexicana | reverse complement strand
GACACAACCAAACATGAATAACACAATTTAACGTGCCGCAACCACTACTGCTCGCGTCACCAGAGTCAAGCAGAACGTACTAGAGTGCAGTAGAGCGCAGAAGTCCACCGCATTACAGTGTAATGAACAGAAGCCAAAGGTATCCTAACCTAACGCAAACAAACTGAACACAACCAAACGTAACCTATCCCAACCTAACACGCCGCGGCCACT
>NW_017028165.1:0-213 GCF_001483705.2 Eufriesea mexicana | reverse complement strand
TACCGTGTTGTCATTTATCTATATCAGTAGCGACCGTTGGCCATTGCATTGATCATTCCAAGATTGCTGTAGAGTGCAAATCAACCGTCAGCATACATATTAAACTGATACTCTCTTCTGCTGAAGACTATACTCTGTACGGCGATGGCTGCGTATCCATTGATCACTCTGCAATTGCTGAAGAACTGTGATATTCAGAGGTCAGATTATTAC
>NW_017028164.1:0-213 GCF_001483705.2 Eufriesea mexicana | reverse complement strand
ATGTACAACACTGAAATCGCACGAACAGCAGTATATAGCAAAAAAGTAGGAGATACCCTAACCCAACCCGGCCTAACCTAACATAATCGAATGAAACCAATACCAACCTTACGTGCCTAGCCAGCAATTGCTGGCCTCGCCACCACCAAACAGTATATATTAGAGGAGAGTAGAGAGCAGAGGTCCAGAATGGCAGTGCATAGCACGAAATTC
>NW_017028163.1:0-213 GCF_001483705.2 Eufriesea mexicana | reverse complement strand
TTATTAGATCAGAGTAGATTGCAGAAATCCTCCGAAGAGCAGTGTAGAGCAAAGAAGTAGAACACAAATTCTCCTAACCTGACCAAGCGTTAAATATCCAAACGTACCATATCCCAACCTGTGGAGCCACGACCACTATTGCTGGCCGCAAGAGCCAAGCGGAGTATAGTAGAGCAATGTGGAGCGCAAAAATACACCGAAGAGCAGCGTATA
>NW_017028162.1:0-213 GCF_001483705.2 Eufriesea mexicana | reverse complement strand
AAATCTATAATCTGTTATAGCTAGGCGTATAGTTCGCCTAACGCTTTCAATCCAACGGCAAGTACAGCCACCTAGTTGCCAGAGAATAGGTATATCCAAAATCTTTAACCTGCTATAGCTTGGTGAATTGATCGCCTAACGCCTTCAATACAATGACAGGTACAGCCGTCTACTTGCCAGATAATATATCTATTCAAAATCTATATTCTGTTA
>NW_017028161.1:0-213 GCF_001483705.2 Eufriesea mexicana | reverse complement strand
AACACAGAACGACGTCGGCCCAGCGTCGAAATGAGCGAAATAATCCCGTCGGCTTACGTCGCTCTAAGATTCTGCGAAGCCACCGGCCGGCAGTCTCGTAAATTACACCAGTACACGGTATAAATTAGCCTTGGTTACGACGCCTTTCTCATTCCACCCGTGGTGTTTTCGTCTGATTGGAATCATTGCACGACTCGCGGTATCCTATGATGG
>NW_017028160.1:0-213 GCF_001483705.2 Eufriesea mexicana | reverse complement strand
AGGCATTGCAATGCTACAGAATCTTGCTGGAAAATTCAATTTTACTGATATTTCCGACTAATACCTTTGTGAGATATCTTCCTTGCATAGGTAAACAGGAAAGGAGTTTTTGGCGTGCGATAGCCATCGCAATGCTGTAGAATCTGGCTGGCAAATTCATTTTTATTCACATTTACGACAAATATCGTGGTGAGTTAGCTTTCTTCCATAAAT
>NW_017028159.1:0-213 GCF_001483705.2 Eufriesea mexicana | reverse complement strand
TGATCTGGCCTGACCTGACCTGACGTGACCTGACCTGACTGATCTGACCTGAGCTGACCTGACTTGTCCTGACTTTAACCGGCCTTAACTTACCTGACCTGTCCTGACTGACCTGACCTGACCTGACCTGACATGACATGATCTAACTTAACCTGACCTTGCCTGACTGATATGACCTGTGCTGACCTGACCTGACCAGACCTGACCTGACCT
>NW_017028158.1:0-213 GCF_001483705.2 Eufriesea mexicana | reverse complement strand
AACTGCAGGGTATAGCACAAAAGTCAAAGCTAACCACTGCTAAACTAACCAATTATAACCTAATCGAAAGTAACATAGCTCAACCTAACGTGCCGATACCACTGTTGCTGGTCACCCCATTCCCAAGCAGAGCGTATGAGAGCACAGTATATCACAGGAATCCGACTAACAGCACTGTATAGCGCAAAAGTGGAAACCGTCACAACCAAACCT
>NW_017028157.1:0-213 GCF_001483705.2 Eufriesea mexicana | reverse complement strand
GGAATCCGAACTGGCTGACGCTGAGATCGGGACCCATGTCCGTTAAATGCTCTCGGAGGCGAGTAGATAGAACGCGCTCGAAAAGGCTGCCCGCCTCGTCGAGCAGGCATATCGGCCGATATGCCTTAGGAGGGTTCGGCAGCTTCCCCAGCTTTGGGATCAGCACGACCCTCGCTCTCTTCCAACATGCCGGGAAGCGACCGGTCCTGAGGC
>NW_017028156.1:0-213 GCF_001483705.2 Eufriesea mexicana | reverse complement strand
TTCCTCTGGGGAGGTTAGCAATAGTTGTCTAGGCACATTAGGTTTAGTTAGATTACGTTTGTTCTTGTCATGTTTTGAGAGGTTGGGTTATGATATCATTGACTTCTGCATTGTAAACTGCAATGCGGTGGATTACTGCGCTCTACAGACCTCTGGTATTTTCTGCTTGGATCTATGGTGGCCAGCAATAGTGGTGTCGGCTCTTTATGTTGA
>NW_017028155.1:0-213 GCF_001483705.2 Eufriesea mexicana | reverse complement strand
GATTCATATATCCATACATCCATACCTACATCCACATATACATGCATAAATACATACAGCCATACATACATCCACCCATAAACCATCCATCCATCCGTCCATACAATCACACATCCATACATCCATAAATCCGTCCAAACATACAACCATCCATCCATACATACATTCACACGTACATCCATACATACATCCATACATAAGTCCATACGTACA
>NW_017028154.1:0-213 GCF_001483705.2 Eufriesea mexicana | reverse complement strand
CTATTTCGCTCTGCTTAGCCCTGAGGAGGCCAGCAATAGTGGTCTCGGCTCGATAGATTTAGTCATTCTACGTTTGGGCGGCATACGTTAGTCTGGATTATGTTTGGGTAGCTTTGGCTTACGTGGTGTACACTCCTTTACGGCGGATTACTGAGTTCCCCTGTGCTCTGCTATACTATGCTCGACTCTGGGAAGGCCAGCAATGGTGGTCGC
>NW_017028153.1:0-213 GCF_001483705.2 Eufriesea mexicana | reverse complement strand
GATTCATATATCCATACATCCATACCTACATCCACATATACATGCATAAATACATACAGCCATGCATACATCCACCCATAAACCATCCATCCATCCGTCCATTCAACCACACATCCATACATCCATAAATCCGTCCAACCATACAACCACCCATCCATACATACATTCACACGTACATCCATACATACATCCATACATAAGTCCATACGTACA
>NW_017028152.1:0-213 GCF_001483705.2 Eufriesea mexicana | reverse complement strand
TTTCAGCGCTGCACTGTGATCTAATATTCTCTTCTTTGCTCTGGGAATTCCAGAAATAGCGGCAGCGGCTCGTTAAGCTCAGTTAGGTTACGTTTGGCTCGGTAATGTTTGTCTGCATTACAATAGGATATCTTTGATTTTCGTGCTATACACTGCCACCCTATGGACCTCTGCACTGTACTTTCCTCTAATGTGCCCTTCATGGCGATTGGG
>NW_017028151.1:0-213 GCF_001483705.2 Eufriesea mexicana | reverse complement strand
TGATGAGCTAACTTTCTTGCATAAATAAGGAGGGAAGATTCTAAAGGCGCGCTATGGCCATTACAATGCTGCAGAGTATGTCAGGAATACTCAATGATACTTATATTTTTGACTGATATCGTGGTGACCTAACATTCTTGCATGAGTAAGGAGGAAAGATTCTATTTGCCTGCCACGGCCATTGCAATGGTATAGAATCTGCCTCGAAATTTC
>NW_017028150.1:0-213 GCF_001483705.2 Eufriesea mexicana | reverse complement strand
TTGCCAGAGAATAGGCCTATTCAAGATAAATAATCTGTTATAGCTTGGTGAATACATCGCATATCGCCATCAATCCAATGGCAAATAGAGCCATCTACTTGCCAGAGGATAGGTCTATTCAAATCTATAATCTGTTATGGCATAGTGAAGAGGCCGCCCATCGCCATCAATCCAATGGCAAGTACAGACTTCTACTTGCCAGAAGAAAGGTCT
>NW_017028149.1:0-213 GCF_001483705.2 Eufriesea mexicana | reverse complement strand
ATAGCACAGAAGTTAAAGATTTCTTGACCTAGGCAGGCCTAACACGACCTAACCAAACGTAACTTATACCACCCTAACGCGTCGCGGCCACTGTTTTTAGAACTCCCAGAGCAAATCAGGGAAAACTAGGTCACAGTAGGGCGCAAAATACCACCGAAAGCAGTATGTAGCACAAAGGTCAAGGGTACACTATCCTAACCTAACCAATCGTAA
>NW_017028148.1:0-213 GCF_001483705.2 Eufriesea mexicana | reverse complement strand
TAAATTAAATTAAATTAAATTAAACTAATTAAATTATTATTGTATTACAACAATGTAATTCGTGCTTGTAAGTATCATTAATATTATTAATAGGTATTATTATTCCCTGAGTTAGGTATATATGGTGTCTCGTAAATTTTATTTTTAAATTTCACTCATGCGAGTGCACTGTGGATAATGAATTTATATTAATTCTTACATATTATAATTGTA
>NW_017028147.1:0-213 GCF_001483705.2 Eufriesea mexicana | reverse complement strand
CTGTTGCCATGAAGAACATGATAGTGGAGACGAGAGCGCCGTAAGCCATAGAACAGCAGGGAAAAGCAGAAAAGACGAAGCTGCGCATACCTGACACAAACGAACGTAACCTGTCCAAACGTGTCCGACCTCAAGCTATCGTGCAGCGTGAACAGTTTCTGGAATCCCTAGAGCAAGTCAGAGCATATAAGATCACAGCAGAGCGCCGAAATC
>NW_017028146.1:0-213 GCF_001483705.2 Eufriesea mexicana | reverse complement strand
AAATTAACAATAAAACGTAGAATTATTTTACTTCGGTATTCCACGCATCGTTGGTTAATTGTAGTTTTGATATATTAATTAATATTCATCTTTAGAATCTGATTAAATGGCGACTGAGAATGAAAATGGTCGCCTCTGGAGTACAAAGGGTTAAACGAATTAGAAAGCCTGAAATTATCTTTTTACGCATTCGCTCGTGAGAATAAGCGTGTA
>NW_017028145.1:0-213 GCF_001483705.2 Eufriesea mexicana | reverse complement strand
TCGGTTGTGTTATGTTCGTTGAGGTTAGGATATTATAGTTCTGACTTTTGTGCTATACGCTGCAATACGCGGATTTCTGCGCTCTACCGTTTCCTAATACTTTCAGCTTTTCTCCGTGGAAGCCAGCAATAGTGGTCTCGGCACGTTCGCTTGAGTCGTGTTACGCTTTATTAGGTTAGGTTATGAAGGCTTGGATACGATTTCTTAGACGTT
>NW_017028144.1:0-213 GCF_001483705.2 Eufriesea mexicana | reverse complement strand
GTTCATACCAATTTTATTTTTAAAGCAGGTGATTATTGTGCAAATTATGGCGATGAAAATTATGGTGGTGAAAATTATGTGTGCGATGATTGCAAAAAGGAAAATTCTGGGATCAATTATTCTGACTGGGTTGGTAGTTCTAGTGTTAATTAGTATTCGTTCTTATTAATTTGTAAATAGAAAGTGAACCAGATAAGTCAGGTATAATAAATG
>NW_017028143.1:0-213 GCF_001483705.2 Eufriesea mexicana | reverse complement strand
TCGTGGTGAGCTAACTTCCTTGCTTAAGTATGGAGGAAAGATGCTTTTTGAGTGCTATAGCCACCGCAGTGATATAGATTGTGGCTGGAAAATACAATTTTGTTGATATTTTCGTCTAATATCGTGGTGAGTCAACTTCCTTGCGTAAGAAAGGAGGAAATATTCTGTTGGCGAGCTCTAGTCATTGCAAAGTTATAGAATCTGGAAGGGAAA
>NW_017028142.1:0-213 GCF_001483705.2 Eufriesea mexicana | reverse complement strand
GACTGCTCTAACCTTAGCTGACCTGACCTGACCTGACCTGACCTGCCATCTCCTGACCTGAACAGAACTGACCTGACTTTTCCAGAGGTGACCTGACCTGACGTGACATGACCTGACCAGACCAGACTGATCTGATCTGACCTGACCAGACCTGCCCTGACCAGACCTGTCCTGACTTTAACCGGCCTTACCTGACCTGACCTGTCCTGACTG
>NW_017028141.1:0-213 GCF_001483705.2 Eufriesea mexicana | reverse complement strand
AGATACGTTTCTCATTGTAACATTATACGAAAGATTCTGTTTTTGTGTATTTTAACACTCTACCTTAGCCTCATGATGCGGATCTATCGACGAAATTAACCCTTTGTGCCTCTACATCGATTTGGACTCTAAATTCCGTTTCTAATTTTCGTACCAGCAGAAAAATATGAGAATAGGCTCAAATTTCGAGTAGCGTTTCCAATCAGGTTCTTG
>NW_017028140.1:0-213 GCF_001483705.2 Eufriesea mexicana | reverse complement strand
ACTTTCTTGCATAAACATGGAGGAAAGATTCTATTGGCGATCTATAGCCACTGCAATGCTATAGGATCTGGATGGAAAATTCAATATTGTCGACATTTTCGATTAATATCGTGGTGAGCTAATTTTCCTGCATAAATGAGGATGAACGATACTATTGGCTTCCTATAGCCTTCGCATTGCTATACAATCTGGCTAGAAAATTCAATTTCATTG
>NW_017028139.1:0-213 GCF_001483705.2 Eufriesea mexicana | reverse complement strand
GAATAGCCCAATTCTCTGGCAAGTAGGTGGCTGTACTTGCCATTGGATTCAACGCGTTAGGCGTTCTATTCACCGAGCTATAACAGACTACAGATTTACAATAGACCTCTTCACTGGCAAGAACGTGGCTGTACTTGCCATTGGATTGATGGCGATAGGCGATCCATTCACCAAGCTATAACAGGATATAGATTTTGAATAGACCAATTCTAT
>NW_017028138.1:0-213 GCF_001483705.2 Eufriesea mexicana | reverse complement strand
TGCACTCTAATGTCCTCTAGTACATTCTGTTTGTCCCTGTAGAGGACAGGAGTGGTGGTCTCGCAGTGCTAGATTGATATAGTCTACGTCTGTTTATGACACGTTTGGCCTGGTTAGGACAGACTACCGCGACTTTTGTGCTATTCACACCTATTCGGTGGATCTCTGCGCTGTAATGAGCTCTAGCATGCTCTGTTTGGCTCTACGAAGGAC
>NW_017028137.1:0-213 GCF_001483705.2 Eufriesea mexicana | reverse complement strand
GCTTGCTTCCTGAATCATCGACGTAATTGAATCTCCTCGATGTACTATAGCAGTGTATATCAAGCGCTTTATCGGCTGAAAACGTGGTCTTCTTGGGCAACCAGGGTAGGAACATGAGCTTTTAGCCGCCGTGATTGTGGGATCTGCGAGTGCAGTAGGCTTTGACAGCTTTTAGCGACTGTCAAACATTTTCTCTTCTGTTTTTCTTCCTTT
>NW_017028136.1:0-213 GCF_001483705.2 Eufriesea mexicana | reverse complement strand
CCGTGATCAACGCCATCTATGATTTTGGACTCAAAACTCAGAAAAGTAATAGGAATACAGAATAGACGAGGAGGTCGTCGAAAAAAATCGTCACGTGTCAGACAAGAGAGAGAGGGAATAGAAAAGGATAGAAGGACTCCGACAGTGAGAAGTTAATAAATTACCCAATTTCCGTAATTAATTTATGAACTTTTATAATTGCATTGCAAAGCT
>NW_017028135.1:0-213 GCF_001483705.2 Eufriesea mexicana | reverse complement strand
GTTAGGCTAGGCTAGGTTATGTTTGATTAGGTTACGTTAATTTAGGTTAGGTTAGGTTAGGTTGGGTTAGGTTAGGTTACGTTAGGTTAGGTCGGTTCAGGTTAGGATGGGTTAGGTTAGGTCTGGTTACGTTAGCTCGGTTTAGTTTACGTTAGGCCGGGTTAGGTTAGGTTAGGTTACGTTACGTTATGTTAGGTTAGGTTAGGTTAGGTT
>NW_017028134.1:0-213 GCF_001483705.2 Eufriesea mexicana | reverse complement strand
CGGGCGAAAGGATGGGTGGAGCAACGGATGCATGGATGGATGGAATGGCGTATGTACGGATGCGTGTATGGATGGATATATGGATGTATGTGCGGATGCGTTTATGGATATAACCATGGATGTATGTATGGATGTGTGTATGGATGTATTTATGGATGTATGGGTCTATGTATGTATCGATGTGTGTATGGAAGTATGTATGGAGGAATGTAT
>NW_017028133.1:0-213 GCF_001483705.2 Eufriesea mexicana | reverse complement strand
TCTTCGCTTTGAAGAGCACATGAACAGAAATTAGAACAGTGGGTGAAGGAAGGGTGTTTTGTCTTAGTCCTGCTACTAACTGGGACTCGTCGGTAGGGTTACCTAGTAGGCCCATGCTTCAGACTTAGACTCTTGACAGGTCAGGTGATTCTATTTGTAGGAATAGGTGCAGTGGAAATAGAGCCTTCCTTTTTCTTAATAATATTGTAGAGA
>NW_017028132.1:0-213 GCF_001483705.2 Eufriesea mexicana | reverse complement strand
ATCTTTCATGTATACATACATCAATACATCCATACATCCATCAATCCAAACAACCATCCATACATACATACATCCATCCATGCATCCATCTTTCCATCCATCCATCCATCCATACATCCACCCATCCATACATCCACCCATCCAAACATCCATCCAATCATACATCCATCCATCCATACAAGCACCCATCCATACACCCATAGATCCATACTT
>NW_017028131.1:0-213 GCF_001483705.2 Eufriesea mexicana | reverse complement strand
TAGCGCAAACGTCAAGGATAATCTGACCAAACAAAACCTTATCTGACATAACTAAGCTTAACATATCAAAACCTAACGAGACGTGACCACTATTGCCGGCGCCCCAGAGTCAAGCAACATATGGAATAGCGCAGTAGGGCCCAGAAGTCCATAGGATAGCTGTGTTGAGCACAAAATGCAAAGCTATCCTGACCTAACGCGAAGGAACCTAAC
>NW_017028130.1:0-213 GCF_001483705.2 Eufriesea mexicana | reverse complement strand
GAGGACAGGAGCTGTGGTGGCTGCACGTTATGTTGAGTTATGCTCCGTTTGGTTAGGTTAAGGCAGGGCAGGTTATGCTTGGATATCTACGGCTCTTGAGCTATACACTGTTATTCGGTGGATTTCTGCGCTCCACTATCCTCTGTTCTACTCTACTCTACTCTGGGGAGACCAGCAATAGTGGTGGCGGCATGTTTGTTTCGATTAGCTTAA
>NW_017028129.1:0-213 GCF_001483705.2 Eufriesea mexicana | reverse complement strand
CCTTCAATACAATGGCAAGTACTGACATCTACTTGCCAGAAAATAGGTCTATTCAAAATCTATCATCTGCTGTAGCTTGGTGAAAAGATCGCCTCACACCTTCAATCCAATGGCAAGTACAACCATTAACTTGCCGGGGAATAAGTCTACTCAAAATCTATAAGCTGTCATATCTTAGTGATTAGATCGCATAACGACTTCAATCCAATGGCA
>NW_017028128.1:0-213 GCF_001483705.2 Eufriesea mexicana | reverse complement strand
TGCTACAGTCTGTTATTATGTGGACTTCTGCGCCCTGCAGTGCTCTAATATTTTCATCTTGGCTGTTGGATGGCCAGCAATAGTGGTCTCGGCGCGTTGCGTTGAGATATCGTAGTTCCGTTAGGTTGGGTTACGCTAACCTTGGCTGGTGTAGCTTTAACTTTTGTGCTGTACGCTGCTATTCGGCGGAATTCTGCGATTTACTGTGTTCTT
>NW_017028127.1:0-213 GCF_001483705.2 Eufriesea mexicana | reverse complement strand
GTATGGAAGGATGGGTGTATGGATGGATGAATGTATCGAAGCGTGGACGTACGAATGGATGCACTTATGGAAGTATCGGTGTGGGGATGTATGGATGAGTATATGCATGGATGGATGGATGTATGTATGGATGCATTTACGGATGTATCAATGGATGTATGTACGGATGAGTGTATGGGTTTATGCATGGATGTATGGATGTATGTATGGACG
>NW_017028126.1:0-213 GCF_001483705.2 Eufriesea mexicana | reverse complement strand
AAATCCATAACCTGTTATAGAATGCAGAATTGATCGCCGAACGCTTTCAAACAAATGGCAAGTACCGCCATCTACTTGCCAAAGAACAGGTCCATTCCAAATCTATAAGCTGTCATAGTTTCGAGAATAGATCGCCAAACGCCATCAATGTAATGGCAAGTACAGCCATCTACTTGCCTGACAATAGGTCCTTTCAAAATCTACAACCTGTTA
>NW_017028125.1:0-213 GCF_001483705.2 Eufriesea mexicana | reverse complement strand
TGCTTAAATAAGGAAGAAATATACTATTGGCGTGCTTTAGCTATTGCAATGCTATAGAGCCTGACTGGAAAATTAAATTTTATTGCCATTTTCGATTAATATCGAGGTGAGCTAACTTTCTTGCATATAGAAGGAGTAAAGGTTCAACTAGCGTACTGGAGTCACTGCAATCCTATAGAATCTGGCTGGAAAATTCAATTTTATCGACATTCT
>NW_017028124.1:0-213 GCF_001483705.2 Eufriesea mexicana | reverse complement strand
TTTCCTCCTTACCTATGCAAGAAAGTTAGCTCACCACGATATTAGTCGAAAATGTCAATTAAACTGAACATTCCTTCTAGATTCTGCGGCATTGCAACGCCTACAGCACGCCAACAGAATCTTTCCTCCTTATTTAGGCAAGCAAGTTACCTCACCACGATATTAGTCGAAAATGTCCACAAAATTGAACTTTCCAGCCAGATTCTACTGAAT
>NW_017028123.1:0-213 GCF_001483705.2 Eufriesea mexicana | reverse complement strand
GACGGTTTTTCTACGAAATGAAATTTTTTGTCCGCTGCCAGACCTCGAATAAATGCGAATGATTGATCTTGATGATTTGCAATATCGTCGAAGGATCGGGTAGAGTATCGGCGATAAAGTATTTTGCCATTAAGGGTGTGAAAAAGATAGACAGTTAAAGGCGGAGCGTAACGAAGGAAAAGGATCGACACGTTCGGTATGAAATCCTTTCGT
>NW_017028122.1:0-213 GCF_001483705.2 Eufriesea mexicana | reverse complement strand
CCTATAGCACGCCAATACAATCTCTCCTCCTTATTTATGCGAGAAAGTTAACTCACCACGGTATAAGCCTAAAATGTCAATAAAATTGAATTTTCCATACTGATTCTATAGCATTGTGAAGGCTATAGGAAGCCAATAGAATCATTCATGCCTTTTTATGCGAAAATTATAACTCACCACGATATTAGCCGTTAATGTCAATAAAACTGAACT
>NW_017028121.1:0-213 GCF_001483705.2 Eufriesea mexicana | reverse complement strand
TCTACCTAATAGCAGACTGCAGCACTAAAGTCAAAGCCATCCTCTCCTAATCTATCCAAACGTTACGGAACAAAACGTAACCTAACACAAACTATCTTCGCCGTGACCACTATTGTTGGCCTCCCCATAGCCAAGCAGAGCACCTTACAGCACCGTATATCGCAGAAGTTCACCGAAGAACATTATATAGCGCATAAGTCCATGCTACCCTCT
>NW_017028120.1:0-213 GCF_001483705.2 Eufriesea mexicana | reverse complement strand
GGCTGAGCTAGGTTACGTTTGGTAGGGTTAGGTTTGTTTGGGTTAGGAGGGGATATCTGCGACACTTTTGCTGTACACGGAAATGCGGTTGGTTTCTGCGCTCTAATGTGTTCTTGTATGTCCTGCTTGGCTCTTGGGAGGCCAGTAACAGAGGTGTCGCCGTGTTAAGTGGAAAAAGGCTACATTTGGCTGGGATATGTTAGCTTTGCCTTG
>NW_017028119.1:0-213 GCF_001483705.2 Eufriesea mexicana | reverse complement strand
AAAGTCAAAGTTATACTATTCTACCCTAAACAAACGGGACATAAACATACACAACGCACGTCAGCCTAACTTACCGAGGCACACTAGAGCTGGCCTCCACATATCCATGCAGAATATACTAGAGCACATTGGAGGGTATGAATCCACCGTATAGAAGTTTATAGCATAAAAGTCAAAGCCATCCTAACCAAACGTATCCCAACCCAAGCAAAC
>NW_017028118.1:0-213 GCF_001483705.2 Eufriesea mexicana | reverse complement strand
TAAGGAGGAAAGATTCTATTGGCGTGCTATAGGCTTCGCAATGCTACAGAATCTTGCTGGAAATTTGAATATTATTGACAGTTTCGACTATTATCGTGGTGAGCTTTCTTTCTTGCCTAAATTAGCGGTGTTGATTCTATTGGCGTGCTGTAGACATTGCAATGCTGCAGAATCTGGCTGGAAAATTCAATTTTATTGACATTTTCGAATAAT
>NW_017028117.1:0-213 GCF_001483705.2 Eufriesea mexicana | reverse complement strand
TATGAATGTATGGATGTATCTATTTATGGATGCATGTATGGATAGATGTGTGGATCCATGGATCTATGGATTGGGGCTTGTGTGGATGGACGGATGGATGGTTCGATGGATGTTTGGATGCTTGGTTGTATGGATGGATTGAGGAATGGTTGGTCGTATGTACGGATGTATGGATGCATGGATGTATATATGTATGGATGTATGGATGTATGT
>NW_017028116.1:0-213 GCF_001483705.2 Eufriesea mexicana | reverse complement strand
AAACTAGCTCACCACGGTATTAGTCGAAAATGACAATAAAATTGGATTTTCCAGACAGATTCTGTAGCAGTGCAATGGCTATAGCTTGCCAATAGTATCATTCCTACTTATTTATGCAGCAAAACTAGCTCACCACGGTATTAGTCGAAAATGACAATAAAATTTGATTTTCCAGTCAGATTCTATTACATTGCAGTGGCTATAGCATGCCAA
>NW_017028115.1:0-213 GCF_001483705.2 Eufriesea mexicana | reverse complement strand
GCTTTTACAAGCTTTCAAAAGACAATTACTATTACTATATATACTATTATAATAAGTATATAATATAAAGTGTAACTATATAGTATATATAGTTATAGCTTTTATATAGTAATAGTAATTGTCTTCTGAAAGTTTGTAAAGACCTATAAAAACAAAAAATAAAAACAAAAAATTTAATAACTATAATATAAACTATAATTATACTTCATACTA
>NW_017028114.1:0-213 GCF_001483705.2 Eufriesea mexicana | reverse complement strand
GAGCAACGTAGGTCGCTGAAACCGAACCAGTAGCAGTGTATAGCAAAAAATTCAAAGCTGTCCAAACCAATCCTATCCAAACCTAGCCTAACCGAACGTAACATAACCCAGCCAAACGTGCCAAGACCGCTATCGCTGGCCTCCCCAGACACAAGCGGAACATGTTAGAGCACAGAAGATTGCAGGAATCCAACAAATAACAGTGAATATCAC
>NW_017028113.1:0-213 GCF_001483705.2 Eufriesea mexicana | reverse complement strand
CCCACTCTGCCTTCATGTTTAACTTTTCCTTTATAATAAAATCATAAATCACATAAATGTATACTTCTAATTAACTGTTATTATTAAAAATTAGTTGAAATAACTCTTGAGTCATAATATTTTGCGCACATTTATCAGGATGAATGTTTCAGGAAATAAATGGATATTAATATTTTCTTCATTGTCACCTTCGTTGAGGCGTGGAATATTAAT
>NW_017028112.1:0-213 GCF_001483705.2 Eufriesea mexicana | reverse complement strand
TTGCAATGCTATAGAATCTGTCTGGAAAATTCAATTTTAATGTCATTTTCGACTAATATCGTGAGGAGCTAACGCTCTTGCATAAATAAGGAGGAAGGATTCTATTGGCGAGACATAGCAATTGCAATGCTATAGAATCTGGCGGAAAATTAAATTTTATTGACTTTTTCGACTATTATCGTGTTGGGCTAACATTGTTGCATATATAAGGAG
>NW_017028111.1:0-213 GCF_001483705.2 Eufriesea mexicana | reverse complement strand
CATCCATACATCCATCCATCCATACATACAACCATACAGACACCCATACATACATCCATACTTTCACCCATACATACATCCATTCATACATCCATACTTACGTCCATCCATACATACATCCTCACATATATGCATACATCCATGCATACTGCCACCCATACATCCACACATACATCGATACATATACACATACATACATCCATGCATACATTG
>NW_017028110.1:0-213 GCF_001483705.2 Eufriesea mexicana | reverse complement strand
ATCCATAAATCCATCCATTCGTACATCCATCAAACCATTCATACATCCATTCATCCATACGTCCATCCATCCATACAACCATCCATTCATTCATCCATGCACCCATACATACATAAATATGTACATCCATACTTCCATACGTCCGTACATCCATACATACATACATCCGCACATCCATGTATACATCCGTACATACACCCATACATCCATACT
>NW_017028109.1:0-213 GCF_001483705.2 Eufriesea mexicana | reverse complement strand
AAGATAAATATGAATAAATGTTCTTGGTTCAAATAAAGGAAAAAAATACTTTCAAAATTTTTACAAGGAAAAAACTAAACCTTGGTTTGAAAAAGGAGAGCTTCCCACCAATTAACTGTGATAATCAATCGCTGCTAACCATTATTCCCTAACTTCCTCTCTATTTCGAGTTGATCTATGGGACAATTCCAGATGCCTATATAATTCTAAATA
>NW_017028108.1:0-213 GCF_001483705.2 Eufriesea mexicana | reverse complement strand
TCGAGAGACAACCTTTCACCTTAACGAATGCCGTAAAGTTCAAGTAAAATTTCTTTCCGTTTGAAAGGTGTTTAGTTTCTTTTTTAGGATGGCGTTAAACTGTTAAATTCGGGAATTCCTAAGAGGACGTCCTAACTCAAATAACGACACCTCGGAATTTGTTAGATCATCGTTAACGTGATCCAATACGTGGGAATAGCTGACTCATGCGAT
>NW_017028107.1:0-213 GCF_001483705.2 Eufriesea mexicana | reverse complement strand
GAAAATTAATAAAAAATGTTAACAAAGAAATATATCTAAAAATTTGAAGACATCGTGATACAATCTTCAATTAATATATAGTCCAAAAGTGTAATATTTATTTTTCTTGGTATATCCGTAATTATGGATAATAATTTTATGGGAATGCATGTGATAGAAAAAAATAAGAACCATACAAAAATTTTCTAATAAATATACAAATTCTTTGAATCA
>NW_017028106.1:0-213 GCF_001483705.2 Eufriesea mexicana | reverse complement strand
CATCTACTTACCAGAGAACAGATCCATTCAGAATTTATAGCCTGTTATAGCTTGGTGAATAGAACATCTAACGCCCACAGTCTAGTGGAAAGTATAGCCATCTACTTACCAGAAAACAGATCCGTTCAGAATCTATAGCCTGTTATAGCATGTTGAATAGATCATCAAACGCCTACAGTCCAGTGGTTAGTATAGCCATCTACTTACCAGAGA
>NW_017028105.1:0-213 GCF_001483705.2 Eufriesea mexicana | reverse complement strand
GTTAGCCTACGTTCGGTTAGGTTGGGTTAAGACAGGTTGGGCTAGGATGTCTCACACTTTTGTTCTGTATGCAGCAATGTGGTGGACTGCTGCACACTACCGTGCTCCAGTATATTCTGCTTGGCGCTGGGGAGGCTAGCAATTGCGGTTTCGGCTCGTTAGGCTAGGTTACGATACGTTCCCTTATATTAAGTTTCGATAGGTTAGGACAGG
>NW_017028104.1:0-213 GCF_001483705.2 Eufriesea mexicana | reverse complement strand
TTCGGGATGTCAGGTGCAGCGGTCGCGGCATGTTAAGTTGAGATACGTTGCGTCTGCTTATGCTAGGGTTGGATAGCTATGGTAGGAATAGATTAGACTTTTGTGCTGTGCACTGCTGTTCGGTGGATTTCCGCGCTCTACTATGCTCTGCTATATTCTGCTTGCCCGTGGGGAGTCCAGCAATATTGTGCGCTGCAAGTTACGTTGAGTTAG
>NW_017028103.1:0-213 GCF_001483705.2 Eufriesea mexicana | reverse complement strand
ACATGCCAATAGAATCTTTTCTCCTTATTTAAGCAACAAAATTAGCTCACCACGATATTAGTCAAAATTGTCAATAAAATTGACTTTTCCAGTCAGATTCTATAGCATTGCAATGGATATTACATGCCAATCGAATCTTTTCTCTTTATCTATGCAACAAAATTAACTCACCACGATATTAGTCGTTAATGTCAATAAAATTGAATTTTCCAG
>NW_017028102.1:0-213 GCF_001483705.2 Eufriesea mexicana | reverse complement strand
GCAGCATTGCAATGGCTATAGCAGGCCAAAAGGATCTTCCCTCCTTACTTAAGCAAGGAAGTCCGCTCACCACGATATTAGTCGAAAATGTCAAAAAAATTGAATTTTCCTGCAGGATTCTGTAGCATTGCAATGGTTACAGCTTGCCAGCAGAATCTTCCCGCCTTATTTACGCAGGAAAGGTAACTCACCACGATATTAGTTGAAAATGTC
>NW_017028101.1:0-213 GCF_001483705.2 Eufriesea mexicana | reverse complement strand
AAATGTCAATAAAATTGAATTTTCCGGTCACATTCTACAGCATTGCAATGGCTACAGCACGACGAAAGCATCTTTCCTGCATACTTATGCAAGGAATCTGGCTCACCACGATATGAGTCGAAAATGTCAATAGAATTGAATTTTCAAGCGTGATTCTATATCATTGCAGTGTCTATAGCACGTCAATCGAATCTACCCTGCTTATTTAGGAAA
>NW_017028100.1:0-213 GCF_001483705.2 Eufriesea mexicana | reverse complement strand
AGGATACCTTCGCCTTTTCTGCTATTCAGCTTGTCTCAGTGGAGGTCAGCAATAATGGCCTCGCCATGTTAGGTTGTGTTAGGCTACGATAGGGTTTGTTACGTTTGGGAAGGTAAGGATATGCTACCTTGACTTCTGTGCTATTAACAACTTTTCGGAGGAATTCTGCTATCTCATGTGCCCTAATGTTCTCTGCCTGGCTCTGCAGAGGCC
>NW_017028099.1:0-213 GCF_001483705.2 Eufriesea mexicana | reverse complement strand
GCAAGGATGTTAGGTCACGACGATATTAGTCGAAAATGTCAATAAAATTTTATTTTCCAGGAGTATTCTATAGCATGCAATGCCTGTAGCACGCCAATAGAATCGTTCCTCCTTCGTTATGCAAGTAAGTTAACTCCCCACGATATTAGTCGAAAAGGTCAAGAAAATTGTATTTTACAGCCACAATCTATATCATTGCAATGGCTATAGCAC
>NW_017028098.1:0-213 GCF_001483705.2 Eufriesea mexicana | reverse complement strand
CGTCTACTGCGCTCTTTTATATCCTGCTTGGCTCCGGAGACCCAGCAATAGTGGTCTCGGCATAATCGGTTAAGATATGCCGCGTTCGGATATACTACTTTCGAACATGTTATGATATGATAGCTTTGTCCTCCGTGCGATACACTGTTTTTCGGTGGACTTCTGCGCTCTGCTGTGCTCTACAGCATTCTGCTTAGCACAGTAGATGCCAGC
>NW_017028097.1:0-213 GCF_001483705.2 Eufriesea mexicana | reverse complement strand
TCGAGAATGTCAATGAAATTGTATTTTCCAGGAGGATTCTATAGCTTTGCAATGCCTATAGCATGAGAATAGCATCTTTCTTCCTTGTCTATGCAAGAAAGCTAGCTCACCACGATATAAGTCGAAAATGTCAACAAAATTGAGCCTTAAAGCTAGATTCTATAGCATTGAGACGGCTATATTACGCCAATTGAACCTTTCCTCCTTATTTAT
>NW_017028096.1:0-213 GCF_001483705.2 Eufriesea mexicana | reverse complement strand
TGCCTTTCTTGCCTAAATAAGCTGGGTAGATTCTATTGTCGTGCTTTAGACATTGCAATGATAGAGATTGTGGTTGGACAATTCAATTTTATAGACATTTTCGGCTAATATGGTGGTGAGATAACTTTCTCGAATATATAAGTAGGATAAATACTTTTGGCGTGATATAGGCATTGCAATGCAATAGAATCCTCATGGAAAATTCAATTTTAT
>NW_017028095.1:0-213 GCF_001483705.2 Eufriesea mexicana | reverse complement strand
GCCAATTGAATCTCTTCTTATTTAAGCGAGAAAGATATCTCACCGCGATATTAGTCGAAAATGGCGATGAAATTGAATTTCCCATCCAGATTCTATAGCATTGCGACGACTATAGCACGCCAATTTTGTCTCTCCTCCTTATTTAGGCCTGAAAGATAGCTCACCACGATATTAGTCGAAAATGTCAATAAATTTGAAATCTCCAACCTCATT
>NW_017028094.1:0-213 GCF_001483705.2 Eufriesea mexicana | reverse complement strand
GACATTTTCGACTAATATCGTGGTGACCTATCTATCTTGCAGAAATAAGGAGGAAAGATTCTACTGGCGTGCTATAGCCATCGCAGTGCACTGGAATTTGGCTGGAAAGTTCAATTTTATTGACAGTTTCGACTAATGTCGTGGTGGGCCACCTTTCTTGCATAAATAAAGATTTTACGTTCTATTGGCAAGCTATAGACATTGCAATGATAT
>NW_017028093.1:0-213 GCF_001483705.2 Eufriesea mexicana | reverse complement strand
GCTTGCAGCCTCCACCGCCATACGCGCGAGGAGCACTGGCTACGCACGCGGCCTCTCTCCGCGACCTGCTTCTGTAACATAACCGCCTCGCAGAAGGAGGCCACCGCACGCCACGCACCTAAGCACTCCTTCATCCGCGCCACGACGACAGAGAGTGGAAGGTCCCGCCACCACGCGGCAAAGTACCCGGAGCTCACGTGCCCACGCCGGACA
>NW_017028092.1:0-213 GCF_001483705.2 Eufriesea mexicana | reverse complement strand
ATCTATCATCGTATAGATTTAAAAATATGCATACCATAGCTCGGGAACCTTGTGCAACTTGTGATTGATGGAAAAGTTGATCCATTTCCTTTTGACTTGTATTTTCCAGCAATTTGCGTAGCACCGTCAATGGCGCCAAACGTGTTCCTTGTCGTGTCCTCCGTTCGAAAATGGCGGTGTACGGAAAGAACCGAAGAGGTCGCCACTAACGTT
>NW_017028091.1:0-213 GCF_001483705.2 Eufriesea mexicana | reverse complement strand
AAGTGTATTGCTCAAGAGTCAGTGATATCTCAACATAACCTGACCAAACGTAACATAACTCAAAATAACGTGCCGCGAACACTATTGCTGGCCTCCAGGGATTCGAGCACGGTATAGTGGAGCACAGTAGATCGCAGAAAGCCACGAAAAAGCAATGTATAGCATAAAAGTCGAAGATATCGTAACCTAACCAGGCCGAATCTAACCCAACCA
>NW_017028090.1:0-213 GCF_001483705.2 Eufriesea mexicana | reverse complement strand
TGTCAATAAAATTGAATTCTCCAGCCAGATTCTGGAGCAATGCAATGGCAACAGCACGTCAATGTAATCGTTCCTCCTTATTTATGCACGAAAGACAGCTCACAACGATATTACTAGAAAATGTCAATGAAATTGAATATTCCAGACAGGTTCTAAAACATTGCAATGGCTATTGTACGCCAATAGAATCTTTCCTCCTTATTTATGCAAGAA
>NW_017028089.1:0-213 GCF_001483705.2 Eufriesea mexicana | reverse complement strand
CGCTCTGCAATGCAACATGCGAGCTAACTGTCAGCCGACGTGACGGACACGTCGTTCTTGTTTCCGCAACAAATGCCTATCGACGTGGTACACACGTGGCCGGCGGCTTTGGAACAAAGGCATCTCAACGTGCGTGGCACGTGTTCATAACGCGAGCGATTAAAAACCGATGGTCCGCTAAAATTAAAATTTTAGAAGGCGACTACATGCGAG
>NW_017028088.1:0-213 GCF_001483705.2 Eufriesea mexicana | reverse complement strand
TAGGGCTATTCAAGATCTATAATCTGGTATAGCTTGGTGAATACATCGCCTATCGCCTTCAATGAAATGGCAAGTACAGCCAACGTCTTGCCAGAGAATAGGACTACTCAAAATATATAACCTGTTATAGAATGTAGAATAGGTCGTCTTACGCCTTCAAACCAATGGCAAGTACTGCCATCTACTTGGCAGAGAATAGGTCTATTCAAAATC
>NW_017028087.1:0-213 GCF_001483705.2 Eufriesea mexicana | reverse complement strand
ACATATATATGTTCATGTGCAGTAATCATATATATATTTTTTAATTTATTTATGCAATAATAATAAAATATTGTATATAATACATTCATTTATTTTAATAATAATACAATTTATATGTTTTGATAATATAACAACATATTTAATTTTCGTAATATAATTCTTCGCCTATTTAATTAAATAAAATAACTCTTTATCTGTTTTAATAATATATTT
>NW_017028086.1:0-213 GCF_001483705.2 Eufriesea mexicana | reverse complement strand
GTTCGGGTAGGTTTGGTTAGGCTAAGTTTGGATAGGATAGCTTTTACTTTTGTGCCATGCACAACTATTCGGCGGATTCCTATGCTCCACTGTGCTCTTGTACTTTCTGCTTCTCCAGTGGGAGGCCAGCAGTTTCGCTCTCGGCACGTTAAGCTGAGCTATGTAGCGTTGGATTATGTTACGTTGATTTAGGTTAGGGTTGGATAGGTTAGG
>NW_017028085.1:0-213 GCF_001483705.2 Eufriesea mexicana | reverse complement strand
TCTGGTTAATTCTAGTTGTCTCCCTGAAGGCCAGCAATAGCGGTCCCGTCGGGTTAGGTTGGGCTATGCTCCGTTTGTTTGTGTTACGTTTGGCTGCGTTAGGATATGCTACTATAACTTCTGTGCTGTACACTGCTATTCGGTTGACTTTTGTGCTTTATTATAGTCTAATTTGCTCTGCTGGACACTACGGAGGCCATCAATAGCTGTTGC
>NW_017028084.1:0-213 GCF_001483705.2 Eufriesea mexicana | reverse complement strand
GCCACGACAGTCTTTCTTAGGCAACGTTTGGTAATGTCACGGCTGGTTAGGATAGGAGAGGGTAGCTGTGTCTTTTGTGCTTTACACCGCTATTCGGAGGATTTCTAGGCTCTACATTGCTCTACTCTACTCTCCTCGCCTCGTGGTCGACCAGGAATATTTGTCTCGGCACGTTAGGTTGGGTTAGGCTACGTTTGGTTAGGCTATATTACA
>NW_017028083.1:0-213 GCF_001483705.2 Eufriesea mexicana | reverse complement strand
CCAATATTTGTGGCCTCCGCAGAGGCAAGCAGAGCATTTTAGTGCACATTAGAGCGCAGAAATATACCGAATAGCAGTGACCAGCGCAAAAGACAGAGTAGCCTATCCTAACCTGGCCGAACGTAACACAGCGAATCGTAGCCTAACTCGAGCTAACATGCGGAGACCACTATGGCTGGCCTCCACAGAAATAAGCAGAATGTGCGAGGGCAG
>NW_017028082.1:0-213 GCF_001483705.2 Eufriesea mexicana | reverse complement strand
GGGCGATCTATTCACCAAGCTATAACAGGTTATTGATTTTGAATAGACTTATTCTCTGGCAAGAAGCTGCCTGCACTTGCCAGTGGATTGAAGGCGTTAAGCGATCTATTCACCAAGCTATAACATACTATTGGTTTTCTATAGACATAGTCTCTGGCAAGTGGATGGCTGTACTGGCCATTGGATTGAAGGCGTTAGGCGATCTATTCACCA
>NW_017028081.1:0-213 GCF_001483705.2 Eufriesea mexicana | reverse complement strand
ATCCAATGGCAAGTACAGACATCTTCTGGGCAGAAAATAGGTCTATTTAAAATCTATCACATGATATAGCTTGGTGAACAGACCGCCGAACGCCGTCAATCCAATGGCAAGTACAGCCATCTACTTGCCAGAGAATAGATCTATTCAAAGTCTATTGTCTGTTATAGTTTGGTGAATAGATCGCCTAACGCCTTCAATCCAATGGCAAGTACA
>NW_017028080.1:0-213 GCF_001483705.2 Eufriesea mexicana | reverse complement strand
TGCCCTTCGGCGGATTTCTGCGTCCTACTGTGCTCTATTATGCTCTGCTTTGCTCTGTGGAGGTCAACAATTGGGGTCGTGGCGCGATAGGTATTGTTACGTTACTCCTATTTAGGTTACGTTCGGTTACGTTTGGTTTGGATGACTTTCGCTTTTGCGCTATACACTGCTATTCGGTGAACTTCTGCGCTCTACCGTGCTGTAATATGTTCT
>NW_017028079.1:0-213 GCF_001483705.2 Eufriesea mexicana | reverse complement strand
TTGGCATCTACGACTAATATCGTGGTCAGATAGCTTACTCGCATAAATAAATAGGAAAGATTCAATTGGCCAGCTATTGCCATTGCTATTCTATAGTATCTGAATGGAAAATTCAGTTTTATTTACATTTTCTACTAATATCGTGGTGCTATGACGTCCTTGCATAAATAAGGAGGAAAGATTCTATTGGCACGCTATTGCCATTGCAATTCT
>NW_017028078.1:0-213 GCF_001483705.2 Eufriesea mexicana | reverse complement strand
CAATAAAATTGAATTTTCTAGCCTGTTTTTATAGCATTGCAATAGCTGTAGCACGCCAATAGAATCTGTCCTCCTTATTTATGCGAGATAGTTACCTCACCACGATATTAGACGAAAATGTATATAAAATTGAATTCCCCAACCTGATTCTATAGCATTGCAATGGCTATAGCACGACAATAGAATCTATCCTCCTTATTTATGCAAGAAAAT
>NW_017028077.1:0-213 GCF_001483705.2 Eufriesea mexicana | reverse complement strand
GCCTAGCCTAACCTACCTAAACGTCATGCAACTCAACATAACTTGAAGAGACCAATATCGCTGACCTCCCCAGAGCCAAGCAGAGCCTATTAGAGCACATTAGAGCACAGAAGTCCGCGGAACACCATTGTATAGCACAAAAGTCAAAGGAGTCTATCCTAACCAAGACAAACGAATCATAACCAAACGGAACCTAACTCAACCTAATATGAC
>NW_017028076.1:0-213 GCF_001483705.2 Eufriesea mexicana | reverse complement strand
CAGAAGATATAGGTGTAGAGCGGAGAGCAGTGGTCAATAGAATGGCAGTGTATAGCAAAGATGGCGAAGATATCCAAACATAGCACATGCTAAAATAACCTGACAAAACGTAACCTAACTGGACCTAGCGAGCCTGCCAAGCTATTGATATCCTGCCAAGAGCAAGGTAAAATATATTATAACACAGCAGAGCGCAGAAATCCACCGAAGAGC
>NW_017028075.1:0-213 GCF_001483705.2 Eufriesea mexicana | reverse complement strand
AGTGGTCTAGGCGCGTTAGGTTGGATTATGTTGCGCTCGGTTATGTCACGTTTTGCTAGGTTACAATAGAATAACTGTGACTTTTGGGCAATACACTGTTATTAGGTCGATTTATGTGCACTACATTGTTCTACTACGCTCTGCTCGACTCTTCTGGAGGACAGTGATAGTGGTCGCTGCACGTTCGGTTGGGTTGTGTTACGTTTGGTTATG
>NW_017028074.1:0-213 GCF_001483705.2 Eufriesea mexicana | reverse complement strand
TACGCCGAATAGCACTGTATAGCACAAAAGTCATAGCTACCGTATACTAACCTGTCCAAAGGTGATAAAACCAGACGTAACCTAACATTACCTAACTCGCCGAGACCACTATTGCTGGACTCGCCTGGGCCAAGTAGGATATACTAGAGAACTTTAGAGCGCAGAAAGCCTCCAAGGTGCAGCGTGTAGCACAAATGTCAAAAATAACCTTAC
>NW_017028073.1:0-213 GCF_001483705.2 Eufriesea mexicana | reverse complement strand
GTGTATAGCGCGAAAATCAGTGCTACGCAAACCTAACCTAACCAAACGTAACATAAGCAAACGTAACGGAATTCGACCTAGCGTGGCGAGACCACTGTTGCTGGCCTCCACAGCTCCAAGCAGAATGCACGAGAGAAAAGTAGAGCGTAGAATTTCGCCGCATTCCAGTGTACAGGACAAAAGGCGAAGATATCCAAACCATACCTGATACAA
>NW_017028072.1:0-213 GCF_001483705.2 Eufriesea mexicana | reverse complement strand
GACCACTATTACTGCCCTCCCCATTGCCATGCAGAACGTATTAGGACAATGTATAGCGCATAAGTACACTGAACAGCAGTCTATACAACGAAAGGCAATTTTTTCCAAACCTAAAATAGACAAACATACCCTAAACGAACGTAGCATAATTCGAACTAACGTGCCGAGACCACTATTACTGGCCTCCCCAGAGTCGGACAGAGTAAATTAGGG
>NW_017028071.1:0-213 GCF_001483705.2 Eufriesea mexicana | reverse complement strand
CAGATTCTATAGCATTGCAATGGCTATAGAAGACCAATAGTATTCTTCCTCCTTACGGATAAAAGGGAGTTAGCTCACCACGATATTAGACGAAAATAATAATAAAATTGAATTTTCCAGCCTGTTTCTATAGCAATGCAATGCCTATTCCACGGCAATAGAATCATTCCTTCTTATTTATGCACGAAAGTTAGCTCACCACGATATAAGTCG
>NW_017028070.1:0-213 GCF_001483705.2 Eufriesea mexicana | reverse complement strand
ATCCTAGCCTAAGACAGGGCCTGATGGAGTAGCCTTACCGATGAGTCAGCTTGCAGGCCCGGACGAAACGCACCCCTTCCTTTTCCTACAGTTCCTTCTAGCTACGCCGCCACGAAGGATACCTGCGATTAGTTCGACATCAACGGCCTCGGGGGAGGACACCCACACTCCTTTATTCTAATTCTATACCTCCATTTTAAACCATTTTGTCAC
>NW_017028069.1:0-213 GCF_001483705.2 Eufriesea mexicana | reverse complement strand
AGATGGATCGCTCGACCTGTGAGACGTTTCGATTATTCGCGCCGTAAGGCGATGTTCACGCTTGATGAAAAGCAATATTGATCTTCGAGAGCACGAGGAATGGTAGGATAGGAGGGGGAAAGGGAAGGCGTGGCAAAGACCGTTTCGTCGTGGGCCTGCTAGCGGGCTTGTCGGTAAGGCTGTCTAGCAGGCCCGTGCCTCAGACATAGGATA
>NW_017028068.1:0-213 GCF_001483705.2 Eufriesea mexicana | reverse complement strand
CGACCTCGAGAAAAGATTCTTGGCCGATTTTGCGATTTTGTAACAGGAGAACATAACATGAAAGCAGGTCTATCATCGAACCATTTCCAAGAATTCTCGGACAATGCTCTTTCCGCCTCGGCGAGAACTTTTCGGCCGATTTCGCGATTTTGTATTAGGATAACATAATATGGTAGGAGGTCGTTCGCCGACAGATTCTTAGAAATGACATCA
>NW_017028067.1:0-213 GCF_001483705.2 Eufriesea mexicana | reverse complement strand
TTAGGCGATCTACACACCAATCTATAGCAAGTTCTAGATATTGAATAGACCTGTTCTCTGGCAAGTCGATGGCTGTATTGTCATTGGATCGAAAATTAGGCGACCTATTCGCCAAGCTATAACAGATAATAGATTTTGATTAGAGCAAACATCTGGCAAGTTGATGGCTGTACTTGCAATTGGATTGAAGGCGTTAAGTGATCTATTCACCAT
>NW_017028066.1:0-213 GCF_001483705.2 Eufriesea mexicana | reverse complement strand
AGGCGATAGGAGATCTATTCACCAAGCTATAACAGGTTATAGATTTCGTATAGACCCCTTCTCGGGCAAGTAGATGGCTGTGCTTGCCATTGGATTGAAGGCGTTAGACGATCTATTCACTAAGATTTTACGGGTTATAGGTTCTGACTAGACCTATTCATTGGAAACTAGGTGGCTGTACTTGGTATTGGATTGAAGGGGTTGGGCGAACTA
>NW_017028065.1:0-213 GCF_001483705.2 Eufriesea mexicana | reverse complement strand
TTCCTGTCATATTCTACTGCATTGCAATTTCTATAGCACGCCAATAGTGTCTGTCCCCATTATTTATGCGAGAAACGTTGCTCCCCGCGATATTGGTCAAAAATGTCTATAAAATTGGTCTTTCCATTCATATTCTATTGCACTGCAGCGGCTACAGCATGCCAAAGGAACCCTTCTTCTTTATTTGTGCGAGAAAGCATGCTCACCACGGTA
>NW_017028064.1:0-213 GCF_001483705.2 Eufriesea mexicana | reverse complement strand
AATTCCTTAATTTAGAAGACACGTAAATGGTATTAATAATTTTGTATAAATTATTGAATATATTGTTAATATCTAGTTGACATTGGAAACAACAAATAACCCGAATCATGTACGTATATACTTTTACTTAGTTATTGACGAAATCCACAGGGTTAGAAAATCCTCGGCCGTTTTCGAAAACCGATTGTGTCTCATACAAAAGGGGCACCGCGC
>NW_017028063.1:0-213 GCF_001483705.2 Eufriesea mexicana | reverse complement strand
GATGGATGTGCGGATGGACGGGTGGACGCATGGATGGATGGCCGTACGCATTGATGGATGTATTGATGGCTGGATGAATGGATGGATGGATGTATGGATGGATGTATGGATGGGTGTATGGATGGTTGGATTTGTGAGTGTATGTATGGATGTGTGGCTGCTTTGATGGATGGATGTATGGATGGGTGGCCGGATGGATGGATGGGTGTATGG
>NW_017028062.1:0-213 GCF_001483705.2 Eufriesea mexicana | reverse complement strand
GCGCACGAAACTTTGATAAGCATCCAACAAAATGGCGCTGTCAAAACCTTCGAAAATTTAAAAACTGAAATCGTTGCAGATATTGCGTCCTCGAATATTTAATATGAAATATACAGGGTGATTCACAAATCTCAGCTACTTCATGTTAATTAAATCAAAAGTACAATAATTAGAAATATACCTCGATAATTTTCGATTCTTAAATATAAGTAT
>NW_017028061.1:0-213 GCF_001483705.2 Eufriesea mexicana | reverse complement strand
GGTTAGGTTAGGATAGGGTAGCTTTAACTTTTTTGCCATACAGCCCCATTCAGTGGGTCTCTGTGCCCTACATTCCTCTACTATACTCTTCTCGACCATGGGGAGGTAAGTAATGGTGGTCTTGGCACGTCAGGTTGAGTTAAGCTAAGATCGGATAAGGTACGTTTGGGTAAGTTATGATATGGTAGCTTCGACTATTGTGCTACGCACTGC
>NW_017028060.1:0-213 GCF_001483705.2 Eufriesea mexicana | reverse complement strand
CCATTCATCCACACGTCCATATAAACATCCGTACACACATCGATACGTACATCCCCACATACAACCATACATACATGCATACACCCGTCCATACATACATCCATACAACCACCCACCCAGCCATCTATCCATCCATCATTCAATCCATCCATCCATCCATCCATTCACCCATCCACCCATGCGACCATCCATACATCCATCCATTCGTACATA
>NW_017028059.1:0-213 GCF_001483705.2 Eufriesea mexicana | reverse complement strand
AGGAACTTTGATTCTGATTATATTTTATATTTCTTGATGGTATAAAATAAATAGAAGCTCGAGGTCTTCTATGATGCGTGGTGCACACGGTGGATCGTCAAAAATTTCCCTGTCAAACCCTTCGGCAAGGTTCCTATAGGCTCTATGACAACCCGTTGCGTCACTCAACCCAACTTCCAGAATTGATAAGCTGGATGGCTCCTCGAAGCAAAG
>NW_017028058.1:0-213 GCF_001483705.2 Eufriesea mexicana | reverse complement strand
CCCACTACACCTAACGTGCCGGCACCACTATTGCTGGACTCCCCAGAGCCAAGCAGAGTGTACGAGAACACAGCAGAGCGCAGACAGCCACCAAATAGCAGTGTATGGCACAGAAGTCATAGGTATCCTAACCTAACCAGGCGTAACCAACCCAAACAGAACATGGAATAACTGAGCCTAACCAGACGAGACCACTATTGCTGGTATCGCCAG
>NW_017028057.1:0-213 GCF_001483705.2 Eufriesea mexicana | reverse complement strand
ACAACAGCTTTGACTTTTGTGCTATACGCTGCTTTCGGTGGATCTCCACGCTATACTGATACATAGTATGCTCTGCTTGGCTCTGGGAAACCCAGGAATAGTGTTCGCTGCACGTTAGGTTGTACCAGGTCACGTTCGGTTATGTCCCGCTTGGATAGGTTATTAGAGGATGGCATTTACTTCTGCGCTGTACACTGCCATTCGGCGGATTTC
>NW_017028056.1:0-213 GCF_001483705.2 Eufriesea mexicana | reverse complement strand
ATAAAGTTGAATTTCCCAGCCTGAATATATAGCACCGCAATGGCTATAGCACGCCAATAGAATTTTTCCTCCTTATTTATGAAAGAAAGTTAGCACACCACATTAGACGAAAATGCCAGTAAAACTGAATTTTCCAGCGATATCCTATACCAATGCAATGGCTAAAGCACGCCAATGGAATCTTTCCTCCTTATTTATGCATGAGAGTTGGCT
>NW_017028055.1:0-213 GCF_001483705.2 Eufriesea mexicana | reverse complement strand
GGTATAGCGTGCCAATAGAATCTTTCCTCCTTATTAATGCAAGGATGTGAGCTCACCACGATACTAGTCGAAAATGCCAATAAAACTGAATTTTCCAACCAGATTCTATAGAATTGCAATGGCTATAGCTGGCCAATAGAATCCTACCTACTTATTTATGCACGAAAGTTACCACACATCGATAGTAGTCGAAACTGTTACTAAAATTGAATT
>NW_017028054.1:0-213 GCF_001483705.2 Eufriesea mexicana | reverse complement strand
TTAGCTTTGACTATTGCGCTGTACACTGATATTCGGTCGATATCTGCGCTCTGCATTACCCTAGTAGCTTCTGCTTGCCTCCGGAGCGGCCGGCGGTAGTGTTCGCGGCACGTTATGTTGTGCTTCGCCACGTTAGGTTAGGTTAAATTGGTTTGGTTAGGTTTCGATATCTTCGACAATTCTGCTGTACCCTGCGATTCTATAGATTTCTGC
>NW_017028053.1:0-213 GCF_001483705.2 Eufriesea mexicana | reverse complement strand
CTCCTCATCTTTGTCCAAATAATTCCACACGGAATTTCGTTATGAACTCCACGATCCAAGAAAAAGGAGGAAAAATCGTCGGACCAAATCTACCAATTCAGACTCCATCCACTTTTCAACCCCTTCCATCAACGAGCAGAGGTTATCGTAGTACACCATCGCCTCCCACGTGGCAGTCTCGCGCGAGTGCCTCGTGGCCAAAACCGCTTCGCG
>NW_017028052.1:0-213 GCF_001483705.2 Eufriesea mexicana | reverse complement strand
ATTTTATTGACATTTTCGGCTAATATCGTGGTGCGCTTACTTTCGTGCATAAATAAGGAGGAAGATCCTACTGGCGAGCTGTAGCCATTGCAATGCTTTAGAATGTGATTGGAAAGTTAAATTTTGTTGACATTTTCGACTAATATCGTAGTGAGCCAACTTCCTTGCTTAAGTAAGGAGGAAAGATGCTTTTTGAGTGCTATAGCCATCGCA
>NW_017028051.1:0-213 GCF_001483705.2 Eufriesea mexicana | reverse complement strand
TTTGGCCAGGTTGGGTTAGGATACATTTGACCTGTGTGACTTGCACTTCAGTGCGGCGGGTTTCTGCTCTCCTGTGCTCTCGTATGTCCTGCTTTGCTCTCGAGAGGTCAGCAATGCGGCCTAGGCACGTTAGATTGATCTAGGTTACGATAGGCTATGCTTGGTTAGGTTTGTATAGGGTAGCTTTGACTTTTCCGCTGTATACTGCAATTC
>NW_017028050.1:0-213 GCF_001483705.2 Eufriesea mexicana | reverse complement strand
GGAACCTAGCAGAGTATAGGAGAGCAGCGTAGGACGCTGGAACCGAACGAGTAACAGAGCATATCACAAAAGTCAAATATGTCTTATCCTTACCTGACCGAGCGTAACGTAACCAATCGTAACATAGCTCATCATAACTTGCAGAGAACACTATTGTTTGCCTCTGCAGAGCAAAGCAGCGAATAGTATTTCGCAGTAGAGCGCAGAAATCCA
>NW_017028049.1:0-213 GCF_001483705.2 Eufriesea mexicana | reverse complement strand
AATGCAGCGCATTTCTGCTTCCCACTGAGCTCTGGTATATTCTGATTGGCCCTGGGGAGGCCACTAGTTGTGGTCTTGGCACATAACTTTGAGGTAGGGTGCGTTTGCTTGTGTTATACCTTCTCAGGTTTGGTTTGGATTGTTTCGACCTTAGTGCAAGACACTGCTATTCTATGGACTTCTGCGCACTACTCTCCTCCAATATGCTCTGCT
>NW_017028048.1:0-213 GCF_001483705.2 Eufriesea mexicana | reverse complement strand
TACTTGTCCACTCATTCCAATACATATATATTTAAAAATCTATGTAACCATTACCACAACTGTGTGTCCCATTATATTTACCTGCTGCTATGTTCCCAAAAGTTTCTTTCCTGTGTGTGTGTCGCAAACCTATCTGTTCCGTCCCAGAGGTCGTGTTTATGCCATAACTCTAATTTTAATTTTCTAATTTTAATTTTATTTGTAAAGACTTTA
>NW_017028047.1:0-213 GCF_001483705.2 Eufriesea mexicana | reverse complement strand
CAAGACTCTATAGCACTCCAATGTCTATTGCGCGCCAATAGAATCTTTCTTCCTTAATTATGCGAGAAAGTTAGCTAACCAGTATAGATGTCGAAAATGTCTACAAAATTGCATTTTCAGCCACATTCTATATCAATGCAATTTCTACAGCACTCAAAAAGTATCTTTCCTCCTTACTTATGCATGGTAGATAGCTCACCACGGTATTAGTCG
>NW_017028046.1:0-213 GCF_001483705.2 Eufriesea mexicana | reverse complement strand
TAACGCAAAAGGCACAGTTGTCCTCTCCTAACATAAGCAAGCATAGAAAAACCAAACGTAACTAAGCTCCACCTAACTGCCTACAACGCTATAGCGGACCTCCCTAGAACCAAGCTGAATATACTACATTACAGAAGATCACAGACATCAGCTGCCATTCAGTGGATAGCACAAATGTCAAAGGTACCCTAACCTAAAGTGACCTATCGCATC
>NW_017028045.1:0-213 GCF_001483705.2 Eufriesea mexicana | reverse complement strand
TACAGTCATCTACTTGCCAGAGAATGGGTCAATTCAAAATCAATAATCCGTTATAGCTTGGTGTATAGATCACCTAACGCCTCCAATTAAATGTCAAGTATAGACATCTGCTTGCTAGAAAATAGGTCTATTCAAAATCTATAACCTGCAATAGCTTGCAGAATACATCGACAAACGCCTTCAATCCAATGGCAAGTACAGCCACCTACTTGC
>NW_017028044.1:0-213 GCF_001483705.2 Eufriesea mexicana | reverse complement strand
TCTGCTATAGCTTGGAAAATAGATCGCCTACCGCCTTCAATCCAATGCCAAGTACAGACATCTGCTTACCAGAAAATAGGTCTATTCAAGATTTATAATCTTTTATAGCTTGGTGAATACATCGCCTAACGCCTTCAATCCAATGGCATTTACAGCCATCTACTTGCCAGGGAATTGGTCTATTCAAAAACTATTACCTGTTATGGATTGGTG
>NW_017028043.1:0-213 GCF_001483705.2 Eufriesea mexicana | reverse complement strand
TCTGTGGTGGGCAGCAATGGTGGCCGTGTCACGTTAGGTTGAGTAAGGTTACGTGCGTTTAGTATAGGTTAGTTTATGTTTGGTCAGGTTATCATTAATTTTTGTGTTATAGAATGCAGTGCGGTAGATTTCCGCGCTCTAATGTTCTCAATTTTGCTCTGGTTGCCCCTGGGGATGCCAGCAGTAGTGGTCCTGCCACGTTAGGTTTAATTA
>NW_017028042.1:0-213 GCF_001483705.2 Eufriesea mexicana | reverse complement strand
CCTGACCTGATCTGTCCTGACTTAAACCAGCCTTACATGACATGACCTGTCCTGACTGACCTGTCATGACCTGACTGACCTGACCTGACCTGAACTCACACGACCTGGTCTCGGCTGGACTGACCTGGCCTGACCTGACCTGACCTGACTTGACCTGACCTGACTTGATCTGACCTGACATGACCTGACCAAACTTGACCTGACCTTGCCTGA
>NW_017028041.1:0-213 GCF_001483705.2 Eufriesea mexicana | reverse complement strand
GTTTGCTGACGACGATATGAGTCGAAAATGTCAATAGAATTGAACTTTTCAGTCAGATATTATGGCATTGCCATGGCTATAACAAACCAATAGTATCTTTCATCCTTATTAATGCAGAAAATCTTGCTCTCCACGATATTATACGAGGATGTCAATAAAATTGAACTTTTCAGTCAGATTCCATTGCAATGCAATGGCTATAGCAAACAAATA
>NW_017028040.1:0-213 GCF_001483705.2 Eufriesea mexicana | reverse complement strand
ATCGAAACGTAATATATGTCAGAAAAGCCTAAGCTACCCAATCCTACCCCAAACTATCAGAGCCTAACCGAACTTAGCGTAGCTCAACGTAACGTGCAGTAGAGCGCTGAAGTCCACCTAATATCAGTATGCTCCACGAAAGTCAAATCCACCCAAACCTAACCCGAACTAACTTGGCGCAACCATACGTAGCCTAACACAGACTAACGTGCC
>NW_017028039.1:0-213 GCF_001483705.2 Eufriesea mexicana | reverse complement strand
CGGATGTATGTATGTATGGATATATATATGTATGAATGTGTGGATGGATCGATGTGTCGTAGGTTTGGAAGTACGAAAGTGTAGATGTCCGGATGTATGGATGTATGGATGTGTAGTTGCATGGATGTGGGTGTGCATGGACTGAAGATCGAATGAAAGGATGTGTGGATGGTCGGAAGCCTGGACAAATGGGTGGTTGTATGGATGGATGGA
>NW_017028038.1:0-213 GCF_001483705.2 Eufriesea mexicana | reverse complement strand
ATTCGAAGTACTCCTGCGCTCGACTGTGCTCTATTATACTCTGCTTGGTCCAGTTGAGGTCAGTAATGGTGTTCGCGGCACGCTCTGTTGAGCTACGCTACGCTTGATTAAGTTTGGTTACGTCAGATTATGTTAGGACACCTTCGACTCCTGTGGTATTCACTGCAATGCGGTGGATTCCCGCGCACTACTGTGCTGTAGTGTACTCTGCTT
>NW_017028037.1:0-213 GCF_001483705.2 Eufriesea mexicana | reverse complement strand
TGCCCTGACCAAACATTGCCTAACCCAACCTAACCGAACGCAACACGGCCCAACATAACGTGCAGAGACAACTGTTGCTGGTCTTCTCAGAACGAGGCTGAAAATGTTAAAGTACCAAATGGAGCAGATATCCACCTAATAGCAGACTATAGCACTAAAGTCTATGCTACCCTCTCCTAGCATAACCAAACGTAACATAAACAAACGTGCTGC
>NW_017028036.1:0-213 GCF_001483705.2 Eufriesea mexicana | reverse complement strand
AAATACACGAACAATATTACACGCACAACGCCTTCTCCCCAGAATCGCAATTGTATCGCGGACTACCGACATGCACCGCCATAATTGACAGGATCGCCGAGCGAAGGATCCTCGCGCGCGCGCGCGCGGGTGCCATTAATTGGCAAATGTTCCGATTTACGAAATCGTCGAATCGCGGCCCAGCTAATGGAATTCATTACGCCGGTGGAAATA
>NW_017028035.1:0-213 GCF_001483705.2 Eufriesea mexicana | reverse complement strand
CGCAAAGGGTTAAGCTACTTGGCCTGTTGCTCGTATAGACGAGATTCGATAGGTAGAGTCGTTGGGACCAGGTACTCGTGCTTTTCGGTCTTCGAATCCTGTTTGGTGGACCGAATCGTACTCAGGAATGGAATTTCTGTTATTTCCTAGTGACGTCTGCAGGCTACCTGCTGTCACGACTTATCCGTGTAGAATAGGCTCCATATATTAATC
>NW_017028034.1:0-213 GCF_001483705.2 Eufriesea mexicana | reverse complement strand
TTATCCAATTTTCAGAGATCCTTTACCTTCGCAGGGCGAATATATAGATTTTTTCAAGGATTACCCAATTTTTGGGGGTCCTTCACTTTCGCAGGACGAATATACAGATTTTGTCACGGATTGCCCAATTTTCAGGGGTCCTTTACCTTTGCAGGAAGAATATACCGATTTTTTCACATATTATCCAATTTTCAGAGATCCTTTACCTTCGCA
>NW_017028033.1:0-213 GCF_001483705.2 Eufriesea mexicana | reverse complement strand
TTAAGAGAGGATAGCTATGACTTTAGAGCTATTGTCTGCTATTAGGTGGACTTCTGCGCCCTATAGTGCTTCAATATTATCAGCTTGGCTCTGGCAAGGCCAAAACGAGTTGTGTTTTCTCTTTATGGTAGGACAGGTGACGTTCTGGTTCGTTGGGTCAGGCAATGTTTAGTCAGTGTAGCTTCAACTCTTGTGCTGTAAACTGATATTCCG
>NW_017028032.1:0-213 GCF_001483705.2 Eufriesea mexicana | reverse complement strand
CTATTATCGGCTGTGACATTAAAGGTTGCATATAAAATGCTAAGCGTAGCCATCAACGCACTGTTACTGCCATTAGAGCAACCTATTCAATGTGCACCTAGATTCAGCTATAAATTATTGAAAAATCAATGGCTTGATAGATCATCGCTACAGAAGTATGCAATTAACAGTACGTTACTCAGTATAGCCATCTACACGTTCCTGTATCCATTT
>NW_017028031.1:0-213 GCF_001483705.2 Eufriesea mexicana | reverse complement strand
TTGCAATGGCTATAACTCGCCAGTTGGATCTTTCCTCCTTACACATGCAAGGATGTCAGCTCATCCCGATATTAGTCAAAAATGTCAATAAAATTTAATTTTCCACCAGATACTATAGAATTGCAATGGCCATAGCTGGCCAATAGAATCTTCCGCCTTACTTATGCAAGAAAGTCACCTCACCACGATATTAGTAGAAAATGTCAATAAAAT
>NW_017028030.1:0-213 GCF_001483705.2 Eufriesea mexicana | reverse complement strand
CGTAGCCTTGTTGCTAGAACCCGTATTGTATATTGAAATCCGGGTTCCAACACTTTTCGAGCAAGTAAGTCTGCATCAAAGAAATATCGGTTCGTTGCAGTGTTGGATGACTAACGATTCGTTGGCCCTTAGTCACCAGAAGGACCTGGCTGATAAACGTAGGCCAATTTCAGAGTCCAAAAATAATTGACTCATTCCCACTTTCTCTAAGGG
>NW_017028029.1:0-213 GCF_001483705.2 Eufriesea mexicana | reverse complement strand
CATTGGATTGAAGGCGTTAGGCGATCTATTCACCAAGCTATAGGAGGTTATAGATTTTGAATACACCTATTTTCTGGCATGTAGATGGCTGTACTTGCCATTGGATTGATGGCGTTAGGCGATGTATTCGCCAGGCTATAACAGATTATAGATCTTGAATAGCCGTATTCTCTGGCAAGTAGATGGCTGTAACTGCCATTGGATTGAAGGCGT
>NW_017028028.1:0-213 GCF_001483705.2 Eufriesea mexicana | reverse complement strand
GCTATAGCCTTTGCAATGCTATGGACTCTGGCAGGAAAATCCAATTTTACTGACATTTTAGGCAAATATCGCGGTGAGCCACCTTTCTTGCATAAATAAGGAGGAATAATTCCATTGGCGAGCTATAGCCTGTGCAGTCCTGTAGAACCCAGAAGGGTAATACAATTCTATTGACATTTTCGACTAGTATCGTGGTGAGCTATCTTCCTTGCT
>NW_017028027.1:0-213 GCF_001483705.2 Eufriesea mexicana | reverse complement strand
GTTTGGCAGTGGTAGGTTACGTTTTGTTTGGTTAGGTTATGTTACGTTTGGCCAGAATGGCTGCGACTCTTACGCCATACACTGCTTTTCGGTCGATATCTGCCCTCTGCATGGCTGCACTAGTATCTGCTTTTCTCTGGGAGGGCAGCTACTGTGGTCGTGGCACTTTTGATTGAGTCGGGACTCCTTTGGTTATGTTAGGTTTGGGTAAGT
>NW_017028026.1:0-213 GCF_001483705.2 Eufriesea mexicana | reverse complement strand
ATATACTGACATAACTCGACCAAACCTAACATATACAAACGTAGTTTAACTCAACATAAAGTGTTCGGACCACTATTGCTGGCCCCACAAGGAGAAGCAGAATGTACTAGAACGCAGTCGAGGGCAGAAAGCCATCCGATTGCAGTGAATAGCGCAAAAGTCGAAGATATCCTGTTATAGCGTGACATAGAATGACCTTACAGAACGTAGCAT
>NW_017028025.1:0-213 GCF_001483705.2 Eufriesea mexicana | reverse complement strand
AAATTTCCAGGCAGGTTCTGTAGCATTACAATGGCTATAGCACGCCAATAGAATCTTTCCTCCGCATTTATGTAAGAAAGTTAGCTCAACCCGATGTTTTTCGAACTTATCAATATAACTATATTTTCCAGCCAGATTTGTTGCACTGCTGGGCTATAGCACGCGAATGGGATTTTTCCTCCTTATTTACGCAAGAAAGTTAGCTCACCACGA
>NW_017028024.1:0-213 GCF_001483705.2 Eufriesea mexicana | reverse complement strand
CACCAGGATATTAGTCGAAAAAGTCCATAAAATTGAATTCTCCAGCAAGATTCTACAGCATCGGTATGACTATAGCGTGCCAGGAGAATCTGTCCTCTTTATATATCCAAGAAAGTTAGGTCACCACAAAATTAGCCGAAAATGTCAATGAATTCAATTTTCCAGCCAGATTCTATAACATTGCAATGGCTATAGCACGCCAATAGGATATTT
>NW_017028023.1:0-213 GCF_001483705.2 Eufriesea mexicana | reverse complement strand
TTTCTGCGTTCTACTCTCCAGTAATGCGTTCCGCTCGGCTCTGGGGAGGCGAGTAATAGCGGTAGTTGCACGTTTGGCTTAGCTAGCTTGCGTCCGGTTAGGTTAGGCTAGGCTAGGTTTGGTATGGGTGATCACGGGCAGGCTATTGGAGGCCCGTCTGTTCGAGAGACCGCGGTCAGCGCGCATGGCGCCGCGAGATGACCGCGCGGCTCC
>NW_017028022.1:0-213 GCF_001483705.2 Eufriesea mexicana | reverse complement strand
CGCGGGCCCTCTCCGCCAACGTTTCCTTGGAACGGCCGGCCATTACTTGGAGACTCATCCCCCCAGCCGGCCTTGTCCACCACCCTGGCGCACATACGGAAGGCGCTGACGTATGGGCCGTGCAGATTTTTACTCCTGCCTGCCATCGTTTCTATCCTCGCACAATTCTCGGATGTAACGGCGGACAGTTCTACAACAGACAGTGGACGGTTC
>NW_017028021.1:0-213 GCF_001483705.2 Eufriesea mexicana | reverse complement strand
AGCATATCCTAACACGGACAGTAGATTACACGAATCGTCGGGATAAAAGTGCAAAGCAGGAAACTCAAGGGCATTCTAACCAACCATAACCTAACCTAACCTAGCCGAAAGTAACATAACTCAAACTAACATACCACGACACCCACTGCACGCCTCTCCATAGTCGAGCAGAGTATATTAGAGCAATGTAGGGCGCCGAAATCCACCAAAGAG
>NW_017028020.1:0-213 GCF_001483705.2 Eufriesea mexicana | reverse complement strand
GAAGTAGATAGTCTATGGGTGAGAGAGTGCTGGATGAGAAAACAGGGATGTTTCATTTTTGGTTCAGAGTATTGGGGATTGGATAGTTTTCTATAATTGTTCTTCGTGTAATTATGTGAACGGTGATACAAAGAAGTGTGCTGGGTGTTTTAGGTTAGGTTTCAGTATATCAGAGAAAGAATCTAAAGATAAAACAGAGCTAGATAGGGATTT
>NW_017028019.1:0-213 GCF_001483705.2 Eufriesea mexicana | reverse complement strand
TTCATCCATACATACATCCATACATACATCCTTCTTTCCATACATCTATCCATCCGTACATCCATACATCCATTCATACATACATACATACATCAATACATCAGTGCATCCATACATCCATCCATACATCCATACACACGTACATCCATTAATTCGTACATCCATCCATCCATCCATCCATACATCCATCCATCCATACATCCATCCATCCAT
>NW_017028018.1:0-213 GCF_001483705.2 Eufriesea mexicana | reverse complement strand
ATTGAAGGCGTTAGGCGATCTATTCGCCAAGCTATAACAGTTAATAGATTTTGAATAGACATATTCTCTGGCATGTAGATGGCCGTATTTGCCATTGGTTGAAGGCGTTATGCGATCTATTCGCCATGCTACAGCAGCTTTAGATATTGCATAGACCTTTTCTCTGGCAAGTAGATGGCTGTACTTGCCTTTGGATTGAAGGCGTTAGGCGAT
>NW_017028017.1:0-213 GCF_001483705.2 Eufriesea mexicana | reverse complement strand
CGTAACCTAACCAAATGCGGCCCTACTCAACCCAACGTTCCGAGACCAGAATTGCTGGCCTCCATAGCGCCAAGCATAGCATATTAGAGCACAGACTGACGCAGGAAGCCACGTAACAGCAGGGCATAGAACAAATGTCAAAGCTGTCCAATCCAAGCATAACCAAACCTTACCTAACCGTACGTAACATATATCAAGCCAACTTGCCACGAC
>NW_017028016.1:0-213 GCF_001483705.2 Eufriesea mexicana | reverse complement strand
TTTGTGCTTTAGGCTGCTGCTCGGTGGATTTCTGTCGTCTACTGTGCTCTAGTATGCTCTGCCGGGCTCAGTCGCGGCCGGCAATTGTGTTCTCAGCAAGTTAGGTTGCGCTAGGTTACGTTTGGCTTGGTTAGGTTTGGCTAGGTTTGAATTGGGCAGCTTTGACTTTTGTGCAACACAATGTCATTCGTTGGATCTCTGCGCTCTACATAG
>NW_017028015.1:0-213 GCF_001483705.2 Eufriesea mexicana | reverse complement strand
ATTATATTTAAAAAATTATTCCAAGCATAGTAATTTTTTTTTAATATTTTTATCAACTGCAGGCTGCAGTACTGGTCTATCTCTTTAAAATTATGTTTAATTTATAATCGTACGATTTTCTTTTGCCGAGATATATCACGTTGAAGTTACACGAGAAACACTGAGAATTATAGGGTGTTCTATCATTTTGTCGCGTACAGTGCAAGTAAAGGA
>NW_017028014.1:0-213 GCF_001483705.2 Eufriesea mexicana | reverse complement strand
TATAGAGTGTGGTTGGAAAATTCAATTTTATTGACATTTTCGGCTAAAATCGTGGTGAGATGACATTCTCGCATATATAAGTAGGATCGACTCTACTGGCGTGCTATAAACATTGCAATGCTATAGAATCGTCGTGGAAAATGCAATTTCATTGACATTTTCGACTAATTTCGTGGTCAGCTAACTTCGTTGCATAGGTAAGGAGAGAAGATC
>NW_017028013.1:0-213 GCF_001483705.2 Eufriesea mexicana | reverse complement strand
ACCTAACGTGCTGAGACCTCTATTGCACGCCTCCCCAGTGTGAAGCAGAACGTATTAGAGCACTGTAGAACGCAGAAATTTACAGAATTGCAGTGCATTGCACAAATGTCAAAACCATCCTAAACGAACCTATCCCAACCTAACATTACAAAACCTAATTTAAGAAAACCTATCGTGCCACGACCGCCATTGCTGGCCTGCCCAGAGTCGAGT
>NW_017028012.1:0-213 GCF_001483705.2 Eufriesea mexicana | reverse complement strand
AAAGTTACGTTTCGGTTATGCTACGTTTGGAAATATTAGGTCAGGTTAGCATCGACTTTTGCGATATAAACTGCTATCCGTCGGATTCCTGTGCTCTACATTGCTCTGTCCAGTGTTGACGAACTGACTGTTGTTCGGTGAATTTCTGTTATCAACTGTGCTCTAGTATGCTCTGCTTGGCTCTGCGGAGGCCTACAGTGGTGGTCTCAGCAC
>NW_017028011.1:0-213 GCF_001483705.2 Eufriesea mexicana | reverse complement strand
CACATCCATACTAACATCCATTCATACATGCATGCAAACATCCATCCATCCATCAATACATCCATACAACAACCCATCCACCGACCCATACATCTTTCCATCCATACATACCTACATCCATACATTCATACATACGTACATCCATCCATGCATCCATCCATTCATACATCGACCCATACATCCACCCATCCCTACATTCATACATATGTACAT
>NW_017028010.1:0-213 GCF_001483705.2 Eufriesea mexicana | reverse complement strand
TGATCTTCACAGAGCCAAGCAGATCTTAATAGAGGAGAGTACATAGCAGAGATCCACCGAAGAACAGTACATAGTCCAAAAGTCAAATTTACCCTATCCTAACCTAACCAAACGTAGCATAACCTTACGTAACGTAACACAGACTAACGGGCCGTGACCCCTATAGCTGGCCGCCGCATAGCCGAAAAGAATATACTAAAGCTCAGTAGAGCG
>NW_017028009.1:0-213 GCF_001483705.2 Eufriesea mexicana | reverse complement strand
CACACATCCACACATCCATAAATTCATCCATCCATACATCCATCCAACCATACATTCATCCATTCATACATCCATACATACATCCGTACGTACATCCATACATACATCCATCCATCCATCCACTCGTACATCCATCCATCCATACATCCGTACATATATATATCCATAAATCCATACATCCGTACATTCGTACATTCGTACATCCATACGTAC
>NW_017028008.1:0-213 GCF_001483705.2 Eufriesea mexicana | reverse complement strand
GAGTGTTGAACGCGGCGCGTTAGTTTTAGTTTTGCTACGTTTGGTTGTGCTTAGATTGGTTAGATTAGGATGGATAACTACGACTTTTGTGCTATACACTGGTATTCGGCGGGTTTCTGCGCTCCTGATTGCTCTACTATACTCTACGCCACTTTGGGGAGGTCAGAAATGGCGGCCGTGGCACGATAGGGTGTGTTATGTTACATTTGGATA
>NW_017028007.1:0-213 GCF_001483705.2 Eufriesea mexicana | reverse complement strand
ACGTATCAAAACAAAACCTAACGCGCCGCGACCGAAATTGCTGGCGTCCCCGGAGACAAGCAGGGCAAATTAGAGAGCAGTAGAGCGTAGAAATCGACCGATTGGCTGTGTATAGCACGGAACTCTATGAGACCATATCCTAACCAAGCTAAACGTAGCACAAGCGAAAGTAGCCTAACCCAATCTTACGTGCAGAGACCACTATAGCTGTAA
>NW_017028006.1:0-213 GCF_001483705.2 Eufriesea mexicana | reverse complement strand
ATGTATGGCTGTATGGATGTATGTATCTATGGATGTGTGTGTGGATGAATGGTTGGGTGGATGAACGGAAGAATGATTGTATGGATGGGCGGACGAACGGATGCGTGGGTGGGTGGAAGGGTGTATGGATGAATGGATGGATCGGTGAATGTATGGACGGATGGATGTATGGATGGATTGAGGTATGGATGGACGGATGTACGGATGTATGGA
>NW_017028005.1:0-213 GCF_001483705.2 Eufriesea mexicana | reverse complement strand
GTATGGATTTAAGTATCTATGGATGTATGCATGTATGGATGTATGGATGTATGGACGTATGGACGTGCGAATGTACGGATGTAGGGTTGTACGGATTTATGGATTGACGGATGGATGTATGGATGTATGGATGGATGTATGGATGGATTCATGTATGAATGTATGTATGGATATATGTATGGATGTATGTATGGTTGTATGGATGTATGGATG
>NW_017028004.1:0-213 GCF_001483705.2 Eufriesea mexicana | reverse complement strand
CGAGGCCAAACCTCGAGCCGAAGGATCGTGAGAATAATAAAAACCGTTGACGAAGTCTTCTGAGCGACTAGCCCTATTACCTTATCCTTCCGCTACACACTATATTCGGATAATCGGTCACTGGTGCGAAATTCGCCTAACGAACATTAGTCGTCGTTCCGTCGTGACACGGTAGATCAGGGATGAAATAACGATTTATTCGGGATCGAGATA
>NW_017028003.1:0-213 GCF_001483705.2 Eufriesea mexicana | reverse complement strand
TGTGACCCACCGTGATGCACGCCGGCGTCAACGTGTTAATTTTTACATGTATATTCTGTTTTTAAAATACATTTTCCGCAGATTTTTGCGAGGCAATATGACCCTCGTTCGACAGAGTTGGTTGACGATACTTGGGATTCGGCTAACAAGGGTCCTGTCTCAACGTAAGTCCGCACGCGTGGTACCCTTGGACCCCGGTGGGCTAAGGGGCCA
>NW_017028002.1:0-213 GCF_001483705.2 Eufriesea mexicana | reverse complement strand
CGGCACATTAGGTCGTGCTAGGCTTCGTTTGGTTATGTTCTGTTCGTCTTTGTTAGGTGTGGGAAGCTCTGATTTCTCAGATATACACTGCGATTATATTGATTTCTGTGTTCCACTCTCCACTAACGTGTCCAGCTTGGCTTTGGGGATGCCAGAAATTGTGATCGTGGCAAGTTAGGCTGAGTTAGGCTACGCTTGGTTATGCAACGGTTG
>NW_017028001.1:0-213 GCF_001483705.2 Eufriesea mexicana | reverse complement strand
AAACGCAGGCGATCTCAACCTAACATGGTGAGACCATCATTACTAACCTCCCCAGAAAGAAGCGGAACATACTAGAGCACAGCGGAGCGTAGAAATCCGCCGCACTTCAGTGTAATGCGCTGAAGTGAGAAGTATACTATCCTAATCTATACAAGCCTGACCTAACCAAGCGAAACCTAACTCTACCGAACACGCCGCGGCCACTATTTCTGG
>NW_017028000.1:0-213 GCF_001483705.2 Eufriesea mexicana | reverse complement strand
GGTCTATAAGTGAAAAAATTCGATTACAGAGAAGTTAATGAAAATGACATTGTAGTAAGTTAGAATGAATGAAACTATGTAGAAGAGTGTAAAAATATGTATGTGTCAGAACGTCATTTATCGAGTTATAAACGAAAGATGTCCAGTCGTTCCGCATCGCACCAACGGAAAGGGACGATCCCAGTCGTATCGCCTCCAACCGGCCGAAGTGGA
>NW_017027999.1:0-213 GCF_001483705.2 Eufriesea mexicana | reverse complement strand
TCCATACTATACTCAAATATACCAACCTCTAGTCTCATTCCTCAACCACTTTTCTAATTCTATATCTCACGTCTAGTTTCAAGCTACGCTATCACTACCAAGATTCTAAATCTTAGACTCACTGCATAATATTTTTAATTTCAGTTCTCACATCTCGTCTCAAGTCACTCTATCACTGTCAAGAATTAGCCATACTATACTCAAATATAGCAA
>NW_017027998.1:0-213 GCF_001483705.2 Eufriesea mexicana | reverse complement strand
ACTGACCATCGCAATAGTGTTTGCACTATTTAGCACTATTTAATATTTTTTGGCTCAATTTTTGTGGTCGATGACTATAGTCACACTCATGTGTAGATGGTGCTCTGGGATAATTATTTAGAAGAAGAAAAGAGAGAAAAGGAAAAACTGACCATCGCAATAGTGTTTGCATTATTTAGCATTATTTAATAATTTTTGGCTCAATTTTTGTGG
>NW_017027997.1:0-213 GCF_001483705.2 Eufriesea mexicana | reverse complement strand
TCTGCAACGTGTTGAATTTCTTTTCTCTTCCGTGCTCTGGTTAATTCTGCTTTCCTCGGTGGGGGGCCAGAAATAGCGGTCCTGTCGTGTTAGGTTGTGTTAGGCACCGTGCGGTTGTCTTACCCTTGGCTATGTTAGGAGAGGCTACTTTAACTTTTGTGCTGTACACCGGGATTCGTTGGATGTCTGCGTTCAACATTGCTCTACTATACT
>NW_017027996.1:0-213 GCF_001483705.2 Eufriesea mexicana | reverse complement strand
TTGCTTGTGTTATGTTTGGTTACGTTAGGATAGGGTAGCTTTGGCTTTTGTGTTGTACACGGCCATTCGGTGGATCTCTGCGCTCTGCTGTGCTCTAATATGTTCTGCCTGCCTCTGGGGAGGCCAGAAATAGAGGCCCCGCCTCGTTACATTTCGTTATTCTACATTTGGTTCGGTTAGCTTAGGAGAGGTTCAGTAAGTATATCCTTGACT
>NW_017027995.1:0-213 GCF_001483705.2 Eufriesea mexicana | reverse complement strand
CCATATTAATACTTACTGCTCTAAGTCTAAATTTTTCTATTTTCTTTTGACCCTTCTTCTATATATATAGCAGTATTTTTCATTCTTCTACAAATAGATGATAAAGTTATGTCCATTTTTAAATTATGTATAATAACTAGGATATGTAATATTACTTAAATCTGCATTGATTATTATTAATTTATTAACTGAAATAGCAAACTTTTTATTTTT
>NW_017027994.1:0-213 GCF_001483705.2 Eufriesea mexicana | reverse complement strand
TTATCGCTGGAGACATTAACCATTGACGGAGCAGTATGGAGTGCAGCCATTATCACCTCATCGTGGCCGATGGAATAGCTTGTTCACTGATGATGTAAATTCCAAAGCAACTCTAGAATAGTCAATGCATATATCATTTCCATATAGAGCTATTCACAACTCCCAGAACGGAAGTTGGTACATCCACCAATAGATCACTGCAGATTTTGGACT
>NW_017027993.1:0-213 GCF_001483705.2 Eufriesea mexicana | reverse complement strand
ATCCTAATCTAACACAGACAAACCTAACCTAACCAAACAAACCTATCCTAAGCAAACGTAACACAACTCTACCTAACGCAACGAGGCCGCAATTTCTGGCCTCCACAAGGTCGAGCAGAGTACAGTTCAGCACAGTTGAGCGCAAGAATGCATCGAATAACAGTGTATGCCGAGAAAGTCGAAGCTACCCGGACTTAACCAAAACAAACGTAA
>NW_017027992.1:0-213 GCF_001483705.2 Eufriesea mexicana | reverse complement strand
TGTAGCCATTGCAATGCTACAGAATCTCTCTGGAAAATTCAATTTTATGGACATTTTCGACTAGCATCGTGGTGAGCTACATTTCCTATATAAATAATGACGAAAGATCCTATTGGCGTGCTGTAGCTATTGCAATGCTATAGAATATGTCTGGAAAATTCAATTTTATTGACATTTTCGAATAATATCGTGGTGAGCTTACTTTCTTGCATA
>NW_017027991.1:0-213 GCF_001483705.2 Eufriesea mexicana | reverse complement strand
CTTATTCTCTGGCAAGTAGATGGCTGTAATTTCCATTGGATTGAAGGCGTTGGGCGATCTATTTACCAAGCTGCAACATGTTATGTATTTTGCATATACCTATTTTCTGGCAAGTAGATGTGTGCACTTGCCATTGGATTGAAGGCGTTAAGCGATCTCTTCACCAAGCTATAACAGATTATAGATCTTGAATAGACCAATTCTCTGGCAAGT
>NW_017027990.1:0-213 GCF_001483705.2 Eufriesea mexicana | reverse complement strand
GAATGAAAAGTTCAATTTTATTGACATTTACGCCTAATATCGTGGTGAGCTAACTTCTTTGTACAAATGCGTAGGAAAGATTCTATACGTGCGATATAGCGAATGCATTACAATAGAATCTCTCTGAAAAGTTCAATTCTATTGACATTATCGGCTAATATCGTGGTGAGCAGTCTATTCTGAGTAAATGGGGAGGAAAGATCTTATTGGTTT
>NW_017027989.1:0-213 GCF_001483705.2 Eufriesea mexicana | reverse complement strand
TAGGGGCGGAGCGGCTGTGCGCTGCGATGACGCGCGCGTGCGACGTCGCCATGCCACTGGTGAAGGAGCCCCCTTCGTGGGGTGCAGTGCACTGGTGGTCGGCCGAAATCGCGCTGCTCCGGGAGCGCTGCGTGTTCGCCAGGCACCAGAACATCCGTGCGCGGCGTTGGCGAAGCGCGGTGTCGGCGGAGGATATCGCGCGCCCCTATCGCG
>NW_017027988.1:0-213 GCF_001483705.2 Eufriesea mexicana | reverse complement strand
TCGTTAGGGTGAGTTATGATAACTTCGTTTATGTTAAGGTTGGTTCTGTTACAAGAGGGTAGCTTCGACTTTTGTGCTATACGTTGCTGTTAGGTGGATTTCTGCGCTGCACTGAAATCCGATATGCTCAGCATCGCTCTGGGAAAGACGGCAATAGTGGTGGAGGCATGTTATCATGTGCTAGGCTACGTTAGATTGGGTTAGCTTGCGCCA
>NW_017027987.1:0-213 GCF_001483705.2 Eufriesea mexicana | reverse complement strand
TTCTTTGAGAGTGTATTAAAATATAGAGTTTTGAACCTGACTTATTTTTACATAAAATTATGTTGTTTTAAGACAAAGCATGTTCACATTTACAAAATCTTCATTATAGCCTTCACTCATCTACAAACATAATACCTCTGTAGTCTCTACATATGAACAATAAGTAGCATCGTATTTCGCAGTAGATATTTTAATATTATAATTTGATAATAT
>NW_017027986.1:0-213 GCF_001483705.2 Eufriesea mexicana | reverse complement strand
AATGTGTTCTGCTTTGCTCTGGCGAGGTTAGCAATCGTTGTGTAGGCACGATAGGGTATGCTAGATTCGTTCCGCTACGTTTCGTTTGGTTAGGATGGGATGGCGTAGCTGTGTGTTTTGTGCTACACACTGATACTCGCAGAATTTCTGCGCTCTATATTGCTCTGATATGCTCTGCTCGATTCTGGGGAGGACAGTGATACAGGCTTCGGC
>NW_017027985.1:0-213 GCF_001483705.2 Eufriesea mexicana | reverse complement strand
ACGGATGCATGGGTGGATGGAAGGGCGTATGTATGGATGGATGTATGGATGTATGTACGTATGCATGTATGGATATATCTATGGATGTATGTATGGATGTGTGGATGAATGGATGTATTGATCTACGAATGTATGGATTTACGGATGTATGGATGTATGGATGTGGGAATGTATGAATGTATGTATGGATGGATGTATGGATGGATGGATGTA
>NW_017027984.1:0-213 GCF_001483705.2 Eufriesea mexicana | reverse complement strand
AGGAGGGAAGATGCTTTTTGTGTGCTATACGCATTGCAATGCTGTAGAATCTGGAAGGAAAAGAAGATTTTATAGACATTTTCGACTAATATCGTTGTGAGTTGTCTTTCTTGCATAAATAAGGAGGAAAGGTTCTATTGGCGTACTCTTGGCATTGCAAATCTATAGAGCCTTCCTGGAAAATTCAATCTTATTGACATTTTCGGCTAATAT
>NW_017027983.1:0-213 GCF_001483705.2 Eufriesea mexicana | reverse complement strand
CCAGATTGCTTCAGTATTAACACATTGAGTGCCACGGTGGTCATCAGTTTCAGGCGCTTGCCTTCTCAGTGGGCCAAGGTGGTTGCCGGTGTTAAGGGGCTATAATGCAAAGAAATAATAGCCAGTTTAAACTGGAAACAATAAATTTGAATGGTTAGTTGTCCTTGCTTTATGTCTATCTGCGTGGAGTTGTATTTCCTCTTTGATAGAAAG
>NW_017027982.1:0-213 GCF_001483705.2 Eufriesea mexicana | reverse complement strand
ATTTATGCAAGAAAGGTAGCGCTCCACAATATTATTCGAAAATGTCAATAAAACTGAATTTTCCGGCCAGATTCCATAGCATTGCAATGGTTATAGCTTGGCAGTATAATCTTTCCTCCTTGTTTATGAAAGAAAGGAAGCTCACCACGGAATTAGTTGAAAATGTCAATAAAATTGAATTTTCCAGCCAGATTCTGCAGAATTGAAATGGCT
>NW_017027981.1:0-213 GCF_001483705.2 Eufriesea mexicana | reverse complement strand
TAAAATTGAATTTTCCAGCCAGATTCTATAGTATTGCAATGGTTACAGATTGCCAATATAATCCTTCCTCCTTTTTTATCCAAGAAAAGTAGCTCACCACGATATTAGTAGAAAGTCCCAATAAAATTGAACTTTCCAGTCAGATTCTAAAGCATTGCAATGGCAATAGCACGCCAATAGAATCTTTCCTCCTTGTTTATGAAAGAAAGTTAG
>NW_017027980.1:0-213 GCF_001483705.2 Eufriesea mexicana | reverse complement strand
AAAACATTGACGGGTATTTATGGTAACCGATCGAATTTCATGCGAACGCGGCGAGGAATAACGTTCGACTGAAACACGGAAACGTCGTCGAAGATTAACCTTGAGCCTAACCAGTGATATTTTCGTTTGGTCCTATGGCTAGGCTATTCGCTTTCTCTCTCTTTCTCTCTCTCTCCCTCGCAATACTCGTGTTTTGCCTGATTTCCTTACCAC
>NW_017027979.1:0-213 GCF_001483705.2 Eufriesea mexicana | reverse complement strand
TGTACGCTGCCATTCGTTGGGTCACTGCCCTCTGCGGTGCTCTAATGGGTTCTGCTCGGATCTTGGGAGGCAATCATTGGTGGTCTCGGGCCGTTACGTTTACTTAGGCTACGTTCGGTTATGTTAAGTTTGGTTTCGTTAGGATAGGAAAGCTTCGACTATTGTGATATGCACTGAGATCGGCTGAAATCCTGCGCTCCACATTGCTCTACT
>NW_017027978.1:0-213 GCF_001483705.2 Eufriesea mexicana | reverse complement strand
GAACACGACGAGACCACAACCTCTTGCCTCCAGAGAGACAAGCGGAATGTACTTTAGCGCAGTACAGAGCAGGAATCAACCGCATTTCAGTGAATAACACAAAAGCAGCAGATATCCTAACCCAACCATACCCAACCTTACCTTATCAAGCGCAGCATAGCTCAACGTGACGTGCCGAGGAACACTGTTCCTGGACTCCGCAGAGTCAAGCAG
>NW_017027977.1:0-213 GCF_001483705.2 Eufriesea mexicana | reverse complement strand
TAGGGAGGCCAGCAGTAGTGGCCGCGGCACGATAGGCTTAGTTAGTTTACGTTTGGCTGTGCTTCGATTAATTAGGTTTGTGTAGAATAGCTTTGACTTTTGCGACATGAACCACTATACGGCGGACTACTGCGCGCTACTCTGCTCTAATGCATTCTGCATGGCTCCTTGCATTGCATCAATAGTGGTCTCAGCAAGTTAGGATGTCTTAAG
>NW_017027976.1:0-213 GCF_001483705.2 Eufriesea mexicana | reverse complement strand
TGACCTGACCTGACCTGACCAGATCAGACCTAACCTAACCTAACCCAACCAAACCTAACCTTACCTATCCTAACTTTATAGAACCTATCCTAGCCAAACCAACCAAAGCTTTAGCAAACCTACCGTAACCAAACCCAAACTACCCAAACTTTTCCTAACCTAACATTACGAAACCTAACATAACATGACCTAACCTAACCTAGCTAACCTAGC
>NW_017027975.1:0-213 GCF_001483705.2 Eufriesea mexicana | reverse complement strand
GCGCCAATAGAATATTTCCTCCTTATTTACGCACGAAAGCGACCTCACCACGATATTAGCCGAGAATGTCTATAAAATTGAATTTTGCATCCAGATACTATGGAATTGCAATGGCCACAGCTGGCCAATAGAATCTTTCCTTCCAAGGTGTGCAAGAATGTCACCTCAACACGATATTAGTCGAAAATGTCAATAAAATTGAATTTTGCACAC
>NW_017027974.1:0-213 GCF_001483705.2 Eufriesea mexicana | reverse complement strand
CATTCCATGGCCCTGTGTGCTCTACTACGCTCGATCCTATGCTGCTGCTCTCTGGGGAAGCCAGCAATATACGTCGCGGCACGATAGGTGTAGTTATTCTACGTTTGGCTAGGACAGATTAGGCGTTGTTTGGTTAGGATATCTATGACTCTTGTGCTATACATTGCTATTTCGTGACTTGCTGCTCTCTACTGTCCACTATTGCACTCTGTT
>NW_017027973.1:0-213 GCF_001483705.2 Eufriesea mexicana | reverse complement strand
ATGCGTGAATGGGTGGTTGGGTGTATGGATGGATGTATGTATGTATCGATCCATGTATGGTTGTGTGGATGTATGGATGGGTGGATGTATGGATATATGTATGGGTGTTTGTATGGATGTATGTATGGTTGTATGGGTGTATTTGAGGACGTATTTATGGATGTATGTATGGATGTGTGGATGGATGTATGAACGGATACATGTACGGATGTA
>NW_017027972.1:0-213 GCF_001483705.2 Eufriesea mexicana | reverse complement strand
GTGTGTGGATGTATGGATGGATGGATGGATGTATATATGGATGGATGGCTGTATGGATGGAAGTATGTATGGATGGATTGAGGAATGAATGGACGGATGTACGGAGGTATGGATGTATGTGTAGTTGTATGTAAGGGTGCATGTATGCAAGTATGTATGCATGTATTTATGGGAGTATGTATGGATGTATGGAAGGATGGATGGATGGATGGA
>NW_017027971.1:0-213 GCF_001483705.2 Eufriesea mexicana | reverse complement strand
GTAACCTTTGGTTATGTTACGTTTGGTTAGGGTTGGACAGGAAAGCTCTGACTTTTGTGCTGTGTACTGCTACTCGCTGGATTTCCGCGCTTCACGTTTCTCTACTATATTCTGCTTGTCCCTGGGTAGGCCAGCAATGGCGGCGTACCGACGTTATGTTGAGCAGTCTACGTTTGACATGGTTACATTGGTTTAGGCTAGGTTCGTATAACT
>NW_017027970.1:0-213 GCF_001483705.2 Eufriesea mexicana | reverse complement strand
AGGCTACGTTTGGTTATGGTACATTCGGTTAGATTAGGACAGGATAACTTTGACTTTTACGGTGTACACTGCCATTCGGCGAATTTCTGCGCTCTAGTGTGCCCTAGTTTGTTCTACTCTGCGCTGGGGATGCCAGCAATAGTCCTCTCTGCCCGTTAGGTTGTGATAGGCTGCGTTAGGTTAAGTTGCGCTTGGTTAGGATAGTATAGTGAA
>NW_017027969.1:0-213 GCF_001483705.2 Eufriesea mexicana | reverse complement strand
CACCCATACATACATCCATACATACATCCGTACAATCATCCATACATACAACCATACGTGCATACATACTTCCATACTTTCATCCATCCGCACATCCATCCATCGATACGTCCACCCATCCATACATCCACCCATCAATACATCAATACCTCCATACATTGATAAATACGCACATGCATACAGCCATCCATGCATTCATGCGTACAAACATTC
>NW_017027968.1:0-213 GCF_001483705.2 Eufriesea mexicana | reverse complement strand
ACTCTCAATTTTAGAAGTCACCGGCCATAACTGCACTATATATATGATATTCATAATCGCCTTTGTATTTACATCATGAGTGATCAAAGTATTCCAACGGCTTCATTACTGTGATGATGATTGCACTCAGTAGTTTGTCGTCAATTGCTGATATATGGAGGTTGCCTGGATCGGTATTTTGTCTTTATAATATTGTTATGGGATTTATATCAT
>NW_017027967.1:0-213 GCF_001483705.2 Eufriesea mexicana | reverse complement strand
ACTCTCAATTTTAGAAGTCACCGGCCATAACTGCACTATATATATGATATTCATAATCGCCTTCGTATTTACATCATGAGTGATCAAAGTATTCCAACGGCTACATTACTGTGATGATGATTGCACTCAGTAGTTTGTCGTCAATTGCTAATATATGGAGGTTGCCTGGATCGGTATTTTGTCTTTATAATATTGTTATGGGATTTATATCAT
>NW_017027966.1:0-213 GCF_001483705.2 Eufriesea mexicana | reverse complement strand
GATTCTATAGCTTTGCAATGACTACAGCAGGCCAACAGCATGTTTCCGCCTTATTTATGCAAGAAAGATATCTCACCACAATATTAGTCGAAATTGTCAATAAAATTGAATCTTCCAGCCAGATTCTACAGCATTGCAATGGATATAGCATCGGAAATGTTAATAAAATTGAATTTTCCAGGCAGATTCTATAGCTTTGCAATACATATAGCA
>NW_017027965.1:0-213 GCF_001483705.2 Eufriesea mexicana | reverse complement strand
GATAAGTGAAAAAAAACGGAGTCAGAATCCTAGTTTTGATGATAGAAAGCAAAAGATTAAACTGCGCAGCACGATCTGACAGCCACTGACACATTCGTCACTATTTTTCGAAAACATAAGCTCTAAACCGCAAAAAAATATCCAATCCCATTAAGGAAACAAATACTCTATGCTGTTATGCCGAAAAAATCTAACCGGAAACACTAATTTCAG
>NW_017027964.1:0-213 GCF_001483705.2 Eufriesea mexicana | reverse complement strand
TAGCTTGGTGAATAGATCCCCTAACGCCTTCAATCCAATGGCCAGTACAGCCATCCACTTGCCTGAGATTATGTCTATAAAAAACCAATAGTCTGTTATAGCCTGGTGAATAGATCGCATAACGCCTTCAATCCAATGGCAAGTACACCCACCTACTTGCCAGAGGATAGGTCTATTCAAAATCTATAGCCTGTTATAGCTTGGTGAATAGAT
>NW_017027963.1:0-213 GCF_001483705.2 Eufriesea mexicana | reverse complement strand
TGACCTCCACAGGGCCAAGCAGAACGTGTGGGAGGAGAGCAGATCGTAGAAATCCGTATAATCACAGGGTATAGCACAAAAGTGAAAGCTACAATATCCTAACCTTACCAAACGTATCATAAGCGAACGTAACAGAACTTAACGTAACGAGCCAAGGGCACACTTGATGGCCTCCCGAGAGACAAGCAGAAAATATTAGGGCACAGTGGAGAG
>NW_017027962.1:0-213 GCF_001483705.2 Eufriesea mexicana | reverse complement strand
GATATAGCCAACGCAATGCAATTGCGTCTGACTGAAAATTTCAATTTTACTGACACTCTCGGCCAGTTTGACGGTGAGCAAACTCATCAGAATATATACGATGGAAGGATTCTATTTGTCTGTTGTAGCCATTGCGTTTCAATAGAATCAGCCTGAAAAGTTCAATTATATAGACATTTTCGACAAATATTTAGGTGGGCCATGTTTTCTGTC
>NW_017027961.1:0-213 GCF_001483705.2 Eufriesea mexicana | reverse complement strand
GGGTTAGGCAAAGTTTGGTTAGGACAGCGCTTACTGTTGTTCTGTACACTGCCACTCGGTGGACTTCTGCGATCTACTGTGCTCTAGCATTGCCTGCTTGGCACTGGGAAGCGCAGCAATTGCTGTCTCCGCACTTTAGGATGGATTACTTCACGTTTGGATATGTTCTTTTGGTTTGGATTAGGCATGAGTAGCTTTGAGTTTACTCATATA
>NW_017027960.1:0-213 GCF_001483705.2 Eufriesea mexicana | reverse complement strand
CACCACGATATTTGTCGAAAATGTCAATAAAATTGTATTTTCCACCCATGTTCAATAGCATTAACGTGGCTATAGCACGCCAATAGTATATTCCACCCTTATTTATGCAAGAAAGTTAGTTCATCAAGAGATCAGTCGAAAATGTCTATGAAAATGAATTCTCTAACCTGATTCTATGGCATTGCAACGGCTATAGCACGACAATAGGATATT
>NW_017027959.1:0-213 GCF_001483705.2 Eufriesea mexicana | reverse complement strand
ATTGGATTGAGGGCGTTAGGCGATCTATTCACCAAGCTATAACAGGTTATAGATTTTGATTAGCCCTATTCTCTGGCAGGTAGATGGCTGTACTTGCCATTGGATTGAAGACGTTAGGCGATTTATTCACCAAGCAATAACAGGTTATAAATTTTGAATAGACCTATTTTCTGGCATGTAGAAGTCAGTACTTGCCATTGGATTGAAGCCGTT
>NW_017027958.1:0-213 GCF_001483705.2 Eufriesea mexicana | reverse complement strand
TTACATGTCTTAAGAATCGTGTGAAGTATAGCGATGTTTAGTAAAGGAAGTTGGATTTAATAATGCGCAGGGTTAGGTGACAGATTGGGGGATGAAATGGTCCTAAAGGGAAGTTTTTTCATTTATGATTTAAGAATCGTGTGAGCAATGCTGACATATGATAGAGGGATTTGGATTACTCGGATTACTTGGTTTATGCGAATAATTTCAATA
>NW_017027957.1:0-213 GCF_001483705.2 Eufriesea mexicana | reverse complement strand
CATACATCCATCCATCCACACAACCATTCATCCATACATACATCCATCCATACATCCACCTTTTCATACATCCATCCATCCATACATCCACCCATCCACACATCCATCGTACCATACATCCGTCCAACCATACTAGCACCCATCCGTACGTCCATCGATCCGTACATCTATCCACACATACATCAATCCATCCATACATTCATACATCCACAC
>NW_017027956.1:0-213 GCF_001483705.2 Eufriesea mexicana | reverse complement strand
GTGAGAGAGAGTGAATGTGAATTGTAGATGGAAAGAAAGATTGCAATATGAGGGGATTTTTTAATTCCTGAAACTTTTCAATTTGTTTGCACGTGTTGGTCCACGTTTGACGTGTTCACCACGTTTATTCTGAGAGATCTGGAAATGTATGAATTGGTGTGTGTGTGTGTGTGTAAGAGAGAGTGAATGTGAATTGTGGGTGGAAGGAAAGAG
>NW_017027955.1:0-213 GCF_001483705.2 Eufriesea mexicana | reverse complement strand
GAACATATCAGAGCAGAATAGAGCGCAGGAATCCATAGAAACGCAGTGTACAGGGGAATAGTCTTAGAACTTATCCCAAACAAACGTACTGTAACAGGACATACGCAAACAAAACATAAAGAGCATTGACCACTGTTGCTGGCTACCCGTGAGCCCAGCGGGGTATAGTAAAGCAATGTAGAGCGCAGAAATCAACCGAATAGCAGTGTATAG
>NW_017027954.1:0-213 GCF_001483705.2 Eufriesea mexicana | reverse complement strand
TTATGTAATCATTTTTATGTAATGCATAATGTGGTAGAAGTTATTCCACTTGAATTTAATCAGTTTATTTAATTTATACTTCATCTGTGCATATAATTATTTTACTTTTCACATGTACTGATGGAGCAGATACATTAAGGACACGGGATTAGATAAATATAAAGGCAATAACAATGATGTTTTTATTTGATATTTGGCAATATCTAACTAATA
>NW_017027953.1:0-213 GCF_001483705.2 Eufriesea mexicana | reverse complement strand
CGGTCTGTTCACCAAGCTATAACAGGTTATAGATTTTGAATAGACCTATTCTCTGGCAAGTAGTTGGCCGTATTTGCCATTGGATTGAAGGGGTTAGGAGATCTATTCACCAAGCTATAACAGGTTATAGATTTCGGACAGACCTCTTCCCTGGCAAGTAGGTGGCTGTACTTGCCATTGGATTGAAGGCGTTAAGCGATATACTCACCAAGC
>NW_017027952.1:0-213 GCF_001483705.2 Eufriesea mexicana | reverse complement strand
GTTAGCTCACCACGGTATTAGCCGAAAATATCATTAAAATTGAATTTTCCAGGAAGATTCTAAGGCACTGCTATTCCTCTAGCACTCCAATAGAATCTTACCTCCTTACTTATGTAAGAAAGTTAGCTCTCAGCGATATTTGTCGATAAGGTCAATAAAATAGACTTTCCCATCCAGATTCCATAGCATTGCAATGGCAATAGCATCCCAATA
>NW_017027951.1:0-213 GCF_001483705.2 Eufriesea mexicana | reverse complement strand
GTTAGGCTACGTTCTGTAAGTTTATGTTAGCTTGGGTGAGGCCTGGACATCTTTGTTTTTTTTGTAGTACAGAGCGATTCTACGGATTTCTGCACCCTACTCGCCTCTAATATGTTCTGCATGGCCCTGGGGAAGCCAACAGTAGTGGTCGCAGCGGGTCAGGTTGAGATATATTACGTTTGGTTCGTTAGGATTTGGTAAGGCCTGGACAGG
>NW_017027950.1:0-213 GCF_001483705.2 Eufriesea mexicana | reverse complement strand
CATCAATAAAATTGAATTTTCCAGCCAGATTCTATAGCATCGCAATGTCTATAGCACGCCAGTTGAATCTTTCCTCCTCATATATGCAAAAAAGCTAGTTCACAACAATAATAGCCGAAAATGTCAATGAAATTCAAATTTCCTGACAGGTTCTACAGCATTGCAATGGCTAGTGCACGCCAATAGGATATTTCTTCCTTGATTATGCAAGGA
>NW_017027949.1:0-213 GCF_001483705.2 Eufriesea mexicana | reverse complement strand
CGAGAGAGAAGCAGAGTATAGCTGTGCAGTGTGCGACGCTGAACTCGACCGAATAGCAGTGTACAGCGCAAAAGTCAAATTTATCCGATACTAACCTAAACAAACCTGACCTAACAAATGTAACATAACTCAACCTAACGTGCGGAGAGATCCATTGCCGGCCTCCCAACGCCAAGCAGAGCATATTAGAGGAGAGTTGATCGCAAAGGTCCA
>NW_017027948.1:0-213 GCF_001483705.2 Eufriesea mexicana | reverse complement strand
ATTGGCATGCTATAGCCATTGCAATGCTATAGAATCTGTCTGGAAAATTCAATTTTATTGATACTTTCGACCAATATCGTGGTGAGCTAATTTTGTTGCATAAATAAGGAGGAAGGATTCTGTTGGCACGCTATAGCCATTGCAAAGCTATAGAACCTGACTGGAAAATTTAATTTCGTTGACATTTTCGACTAATATCGTGGTGAGCTAATT
>NW_017027947.1:0-213 GCF_001483705.2 Eufriesea mexicana | reverse complement strand
GTCCAAAATATCAAATCCAAACCAAACCACACATAACATAAACAATCGTGAACTAACCTATCCTAACGAGCCTAGACCACAATTGCTGACCTCCCCACAGCTTATCAGAATATACTTGAGCACATTGCAGAGGAGAATTCCGACGCATTGCAGTGCAAAGCACAAAAGCCAAACAAAACCTACCCTAGCTTAGCCAAACGTAACATAACCAAA
>NW_017027946.1:0-213 GCF_001483705.2 Eufriesea mexicana | reverse complement strand
TACACAATTATTGCAGGCCTCCCCACAACCAATCAGAATATACTAGAGCACAGTAAACCACAGATATACGAACCGTTGCAGTGCAAAGCACAGAAGCAAAGATAACCTAGCCTAACGTGGCCTAACATAAACCAACCGAACGTAGCCTAGCTCAGCATAACGTGCCCAGGCCACTATCGAGGTCTTTCCCGGATCCAAGCTGAACATATCAGA
>NW_017027945.1:0-213 GCF_001483705.2 Eufriesea mexicana | reverse complement strand
CGAACCTGACCTGGCTGTTCTGAACTGACCTGACCTAACCTGTACTGACCCTAGATGGCCTTGCCTTGCCTGACATGGCCCGTCCTGACATGTCCTGACCTGACCTGTCCCGACCTGTCCTGACCTGACCTGACCTGACATGACCTGCCCTGCCCTAACCTGACCTTACCAGACCAGAACTGACCTGACATGACCTGACCTGTCCTGACCTGA
>NW_017027944.1:0-213 GCF_001483705.2 Eufriesea mexicana | reverse complement strand
AATAGACATTTCATTCAAATTCAATTGCACTGCATTGGCTATTACAAACCAATATATTGATACCGCTTGTATATGCAGAAAACCTTGCTCACAACCATATTACTCGGAGATTTCATTAAAATAGTACTTTTCGGGCAGATTCGAATGCATTGCAATGGCTGTAGCAAACCAATAGGATCTTTCCTCCTAATTTATGCAGAAAGCATGATCACA
>NW_017027943.1:0-213 GCF_001483705.2 Eufriesea mexicana | reverse complement strand
CTGCTATTCGGCGTATATCTGCACCCTGCGGTGATCGAATATGCTTGCTTGGCACCGGGAATGGGAGCAATAGTGGACTTGGCACGTTATGCTCTGTTAGACAACGTTCGTTTGGTCTAGGATAGGTCAGGATAGGTTAGGAGATTTTTTACTTTTGTGCATTAGTCTGCAATGCGACGTACTTCTGAGCTCTACCGTGCTATGTAACATCAT
>NW_017027942.1:0-213 GCF_001483705.2 Eufriesea mexicana | reverse complement strand
GAATCTTTCCTCCTTATTTATGCAAGAAAGGTAGCTCACCACGATATTAGTCGAAAATGTCAGCAAAGTTGAATTTTCCGATCAGATTCGGGAGCATTGCAATGGTTATAGCAAGCCAATAGCATCTTTCCTCCATATTTATGCAAGAAAGTTAACTCACCACGACATTAGTCGAAAATGTCAACAAGTTGTATTTTCCTGCCACATTCTATA
>NW_017027941.1:0-213 GCF_001483705.2 Eufriesea mexicana | reverse complement strand
CAGAGAATTGGTCTATCCATAGTCTATAATCTGTTATTAGATTTCTTAATAGGTCGCATGACGACTGCAACAAATGGCAGGGACACACATCTACTTGCCAGATAATAGGTCTATTCAAAATCTATAACGTGTTAGAGCTTGCTGAATAGGTCGCATAACGCCCTCAATTCAATGGCAAGTACAGTCATCTACTTGCCAGAGAATATGTCTATC
>NW_017027940.1:0-213 GCF_001483705.2 Eufriesea mexicana | reverse complement strand
TTAGGTTCGGTTAGTATACCTTTGACTCTTGCGCTACACACTGCTATTCGGCGGATTTCTGAGTTCTTAGTTGCTCTAATGTACTCTGTTTGGCTCTGGGGATGTCAGCAATACAGATCTTGGCACGTTAGGTTTAGTTATGCTACGTTAGGCTAGGCTACGATAGTCTGGCTTCGGTTTGGAGTGCTTTGACGTACGTGGTGTGCACTGCTG
>NW_017027939.1:0-213 GCF_001483705.2 Eufriesea mexicana | reverse complement strand
GCGCAGACTTCATCAATCACGCATTTCCGTTGCAACCATTCCTAGACTTTCGCTCGTCAAGAACATATGTCATTATAAGGGCAATTACTCAATAGTTTTTGAGATATTTATGATTGGAACTTTATTATTTCCTAACTATTGAGTTATTTCGAATAGTCATCAACTGTCGTTGTGACCTAACGACGTCCAAAAATTCCTATGCTGGTGGACCGG
>NW_017027938.1:0-213 GCF_001483705.2 Eufriesea mexicana | reverse complement strand
TATCCACTAATATCCTGGTGAGCCAACTTTATTGTATAAATACGGAGGAAAGATTCAATTGGCATGCTATAGCCGTCGCAATGCTATAGAATCTGGATGGAAAATTCAATTTTGTTGTTGTTTTCGACTAATATCGTGGTGAGCTAACTCCCTTGCATAGGTAAGGAGGAAAGATCCTTTTGGCGTGCTGTAGCCACTGCAATACAGTAGAAT
>NW_017027937.1:0-213 GCF_001483705.2 Eufriesea mexicana | reverse complement strand
CATCGTTTGATTTACGTCAATTAATAATTTTTCATCGTGGGAAAGGAAAGTCTTACCGCGACAATAGTTCTTTACTTAAAATCAGTAAAAGTACGGTCGCTGACATGGTTAGGAAGTTTGAGGATGAAGATCGTATCGACTTTATTCCTCCAACTGGTCAACCAGCCGCTCTAACTGCGAGAAAAAAAAGAGGAATGGTTCGAAAAATTAAAG
>NW_017027936.1:0-213 GCF_001483705.2 Eufriesea mexicana | reverse complement strand
TATCTTTCCTCCTTATTTATGCAGAAAAGTTAGCCCACCACGATATTAGCTGAAAACGTCAATTATATTGTATTTTCCAGCCAGATTCGACTATATTTCAATGGCTATATCACGCCAATAGTATCTATCGTCCTTATTTATGCAAGGAACTTCGGTCACCACGATATTAGTCGATAATGTCAATAAAATTGAATTTTCCATCCAGATTGTATA
>NW_017027935.1:0-213 GCF_001483705.2 Eufriesea mexicana | reverse complement strand
ATTTTTTCTCACTATAAAATATAATTCTTCTACATCTAATGGCTCTACGCTGATGATATTCCACGAGTTCAATATTTTTCTACTGTTGCACATGCCTGTTTATTTCAACTGAATATTTCCTTTTCACAACCAAGCTCTGCTATCGCTAATTAAAAGGTGGAAAAACAATGGCTCATAACTTACACTATTTAATTACAACTAAAGGTTATGTTA
>NW_017027934.1:0-213 GCF_001483705.2 Eufriesea mexicana | reverse complement strand
AGCAGGGCGCAGGTATCCATAGAATCGCAATGTATGGCAGAAAAATCAATGGTATCCAAACCGTACCAATGCTAACATAAACTAACCAAACGTAACCTGACTAGACCTGACTTGCCGCGGCCACCATTTCTGGCCTCCCCCGAGCAAAGCAGAGCATATTAGAGCACAGTAGATCGTATACGTCCACCGAAAAGCAGTATGTTGTACAAATGT
>NW_017027933.1:0-213 GCF_001483705.2 Eufriesea mexicana | reverse complement strand
AGGTTATGTCTGGGTAGGTTTGGCTCTGTTGGCCTTGACTTTTGCGGTATACACTGCTACCCGTTTGGATTCTGTGCTCTGCTGTGCTCTAGTATGCTCTGAATTGCCCTGGGAGGGCAGGAATTGCGGTCTGCTCTCTTCAGGTTCAGTTAGGCTAGGTTTGGCTAGGGTAAGTTACGTCAGGTTAAGTTAGGATATCTCCGACTTTTGTGC
>NW_017027932.1:0-213 GCF_001483705.2 Eufriesea mexicana | reverse complement strand
AGGTAAGTTTTGGTTAGGATGGCTTTGACTTTTGTGCTACACACTGCTACTCCTTGGATTTCTACACTCCGCTGTGATCTAATATGATCTGCTTTACTCTGGAGAAGCTAGAAATTGTGGCAGCGGCGCGATCGGCTGAGTTATTTTTCGTATGTTAGGCTATGCTAGTTTCTGTTAGGTTTTGGTATCTTCCAATTTTCTGCTGTACACTGC
>NW_017027931.1:0-213 GCF_001483705.2 Eufriesea mexicana | reverse complement strand
ATGCATTGATCATTCCAGAAATGCTACAGAATAAAATTCATCACTGTATAGATTAATCCGTCGGTCAATATGCGCTGTAGGTGTATGTACCAAGTACCGTACTGCCAGTTGTAATTATTCCTGCCCATAACTGATCTATACATTGGTTGCTCTATAATTTCTATAAAAGTTCAATCATTAATGAACAGGTTAATCCAAACGCAACAGTGCTCT
>NW_017027930.1:0-213 GCF_001483705.2 Eufriesea mexicana | reverse complement strand
GAATAACAGTGTATAGAGCGAAGGTCAAAGCCATCGCATCCTACCGTATCCAATCGTAACATAGCCAAACGTAACGTAACAAAGCCTAACGTGCCCCAAACATGATCGCTGGCCACTCCAGAGCCAAGCAGAATATGCTACTGCACAGTGGAGCGCAGAGGTCCACCGCTTTGCAGAGTATAGTAGAAAAGTCTATGTCATCCTAACCAAACT
>NW_017027929.1:0-213 GCF_001483705.2 Eufriesea mexicana | reverse complement strand
CCGCGACCACTATTTCTGTCCTCCCAGGGTCTAGCAGATTAGAGTCGAGAACAGTGGAGGGCAGGAATCGAACGAACAGCTGTGTACAGCACGGAAGCCAAAGCTACCCGAACCAAACCTTTCCCAACCTAACCCAACGAACTGTAACCTAACTAAACCCAAGGTGCCACGAGCACTGTTGCACTCATCCCGAGAGTCGAGCAGGGTTTCGGA